>NW_026652745.1:23552-25473 GCF_009828535.3 Hylobates moloch
ACATCTCAAAAGACCAATCTCACGTTCTACAATAGTGATGTTATCTACAGGAGCAATTAGTTACAAATTTTGTAAACTCTGGCCAAATGACATTTGAGCAGTCAGGGATTATAGAAACTGTGCCTACATTTTAGCAGAATTCAGTTCCCTCCTATCATCTTAACCTCATGGTCTTTCACTAGTTTTACAAAGGCAGTCCCTGGGCAAAGTAAGGGTGTTAGTTTTATGGAGGAACTATTCTCATTCTTCCTTCAAAGTTAAACCATAAAGTAAATTCCTCCCAAGGTTAGCCTGGCCTATGTCCAGGAATGAGTGAGGACAGCCAGCCTGAGACTAGATGCTAGATGGAGTCAGCCATGCTAGTTTGCTGTCACTGTTGTAATCTTTGCACTGACTCACCAGGGTGTCAGAGGCTGGACAGGCCTGCAGTCCCCAAAGCCCATGGGCTCATTTCACCCATTTCACTCGTGACTCCATCCTCAACCTGCCATGGAGCTCACATTCTCCGGTCACTTCCTAGAGACTTCTGGCTTCCTGTCAGGCACAAAACAAGCTTAAAATTTGTCTCTCGGTTCTAACACTAAGTAAAAACCTGAACAAACTCAGAAGTCAACAACTCGCTAAAATCCCTCATTATTGATTGGGCACAGTGGCTCACCCCTATAATCCCAGCACTTTGGGAGGCCGAGGCATGCACAAGATCAGTAGATAGAAACCATTCTGGCTAATATGTTGAAACCACGTCTCTACTAAAAACACAGAAAATTAGCCAGGCGTGGTGGCGGGTGCCTGTAGTCCCAGCTACTTGGGAGGCTGAGGCAGGAGAATGGCGTGAACCGGGGAGTTGGAGCTTGCAGTGAGCTGAGATCATGCCACTGCACTCCAGCCTGGGCGACAGGGCGAGACTCTGTCTCAGAAAGAAAATTGCTGTTAGAGAAATGAAGAATGCTTTTGATGCTTACTGGTAGACTGAACACAGCTGAGGAAAGAATCCCTAGCTTGACGATGTGTCAATAGAAACTTCCAAAACTGAAACAGGAAAGTTCAAAAAGAGTGGGGAAAAAAAAGTGGAACAACATATTCAACTTCATATTTAATATTTTGTTTTGACAATAGCAATTTTTAAATTTTGTAGTTGTGGGACAACTACAAAGGCTGTAACATACACGTAATGGGAATACTGGTGGTTTTGAGGACCAGTTGGAGGTGGCCAGATGGGTGCTATCTGATGGTTTTGCTGCCTGTGCCACATACAACTGTTTCCTCATGATGATGCCATTTTCATATGGTGGAGTTCTTCGTGTGGGGAGACACACGAGCCATTGGCATCTCACTTAGACTCTTCCTAATTCACACAAACTTAAACCCTAGTGGTGTTTCTTGAGCTTAAGAGAAAATGAAGAAAGCATTTCACATACCAGTTTTGGGGTCCTCCCCATTTTTCCGAACTCTGCACAGAAATTAGAAGCAGGGAGTTCTTTCTATATTTACTAACATAACACACATCTCTTCTTTTAATTTGGCATCATTCCTCCCTTTATGTAATTGACGCACTGACCAGTTCTGTCCTTTTAACGGGACTCTCTCTACTTAAGGAGTTGTGAATTTCAAATCACCTTTGGCATCTTTCTTTGAGCATTATGTGATCCTGCTGGAATTCATGGCACACCTCAACCTTATTTCGGTCTCAAGCGAAATACTACTACCAGCAATTGATCTTAGATGTTTGGACCATCAGTAAAAATTTCCACTTAAGAAAACATTTTAATGTTTCCTCCAAATTTTTTTTTTGTTGGTGTTACTAGAGTCAGAACATAACATGAGGTCTAAACTCCTGACAACATTTTATGGGAAAATTACAGTATTACAAATTGAGCATCCCAAATCCAGAAATCCAAAATCTGAAATGCTCCAAAACTCA
>NW_026652746.1:0-25305 GCF_009828535.3 Hylobates moloch
AGGAGCTGTTTTTTTGAGTTTGGATGTGATTTGGTCTGAACTGTGCCATAGAATAATTCACCTACAACAGAAAGTAGAAAGTATTGGAGGTGGAAAGGTGGCAGGGGAAGGAGGACAGCTAACAAGCTAATGCAATAATCCTGGTGAACGCTAACTAGGTCCGAGCTAGGACGGTGTCAATACGAATGCAAAGCATGGGTTGGATTTATGCAAGCTAGGATGGAGGAGAGGACTCAAAGGTAACTCCATGTATAAGCAAGTTTGAGACAGAACCCACTAGTTTTACTAACATAAAAAGGCAATTCAAGAAGGCAAGGGTGTTTGGGCAAGGGGTAAGGAGATCATGAAGATGTCACTTTCCATGCATTGAGTTGGAAGTCCAGGAAGCATATCTTGTTCGAGGTGTTCAACATTTAAAAACTCCTGATAGGACCCTAGTACTGTGGATAAGGCTGGAGATGAGTTTCTCAAAGTCAACGTTATCCAAGTGACAGCTGAAATCACAGAAGTGGGTAGATCACCAGGGATTTAGGGAGTGAGGTGAGAGGAAGACAGATGGCAGAATCTTGGGAAATGTCTGAATTCTTCCTTATGATAGACTGGGCATAGTCAGTGTTATAGAGTATAATCAGGAGAGTGCTGCATAAATGTGTCTAAAGGGAGAGGGGATATTGAAAGGGAGGAGCTGGCAAACCAGTTTAAAAATTGCATTACTGTTTTGGGGATTAGCTGCTTAGAGGTGGTGCCTACATAGTCTAGAAGAGACTGGCTATAAGAAAATAGCTGGCCAGGCTTGGTGGCTCACTCCTGTAATCCCAGTATTTTGGGAAGTCGAGGCAGGTGGATCACTTGAGCCCAGGGGCTTGAGGCCAGCCTGGGCAACATGGGGCAACCCCGTCTCTACAAAAAATGCAAAATTAGCCAGGTATGGTGGTGCACACCTGTAGTCCCAGCTGCTTGGGAGGTTGAGGTGGGAGAATTGCTTGAGCCTGGGAGGTGGAGGTTGCAGTGAGCCAAGATCATGCCACTGCACTCCAGCCTGGGTGACAGAGCAAGACCCTGCCTTAAAAGGAAAGAAAACAGTTAACAGCATTTGTGAAGAGGGAACCTCGTGTGTGTGTGTGTGTGTGTGTGTGTGTGTGTGTGTGTATGTGTGTGTGTGTGTGCACGCCTGCGTGCTAACAAGTGAATGAAGAAGAAAACTGGACCCATACCCGGTCCTCAGTTTTGTGACAGCCAAGGTTCCAAACCCTTATCTCCCCTCATTATTGACTATTGGTAATGTATATTTCTCTTTATTACTGGCAACGTGTATTCAGAACCAAAGGCCTCTTTCTATCTTTTAGAAACCTCAGATTTGTGCCAGCATTTGTTTTTAGACATAGGAAAACTATTATTTCTTCTCCTCAATAGTTACCCAATTTTTAGTTCCCACTTCTCCGGGGACTTGGGTTTGATTCTTGATGTTATGAATTCCAATGATAGTAAATATGTAGATCACCTCTGGGAGCTTGAAACCTGGAGGAAAGAGGAGGGGAGACGGCAGGCAGGGGTGTGAGAGCTTTCTTGTAGTTCACACATAAAGGACTGTTTGCAAACTACAGTGTTAACTAAGACTTCATCAGCCAAGGATTTATCTTCACATTAAAATCTGGGTTGGCTCTGGGGAGATACCACTGGTGTGAGTTCAAGTAGGATTAACTGCCTCCCAGCAATGCAAATTGGTTTACAACTTTTTTTGTTTTGTTTTGTCTTCAATATTTTTTGGGATATTTTTCTTAAATGATAATAATTTGCAAAAACCATGAAATATTATTTTTGGTTCTACAAATGTCAGAACACCAAAGAAAAACACTCTTCAGGAATCCAGATCTATTAATGAAATTAAAAATTAGGAGACTTGAGTTTTAATCTCAATCTCCTAAGTAGCCATGTTTAGGTAGGTTGCTTAATACAATTCTATGCTTAATTTTTTTTTAAATTTTCTAAATGGTGATTTTAAAATACTGGTTCTACTTATCTCACAGAATTATTGTTCAGGTTGTGAAAGTATTTTCTTTCTTTCTTTTCTTTTTTTTTTTTTGAGACAAGGTCTCATGCTGTTGCCCAGGCTGGAATGTAGTGGTGCAATTATGGTTCACTGCAGTCTCAAACTCCTGGCCTCAAGTGATTCTCCTGCCTCAGCCTCCTGAGTAGCTGGGACTACAGGTGTTTGCCACCAGGCCGAGTTAATTTTTTTCTATTTTTTTGTAGAGATGAGGGTCTCACTATGTTGTCCAGGCTGGTCACAAACTCCTGGGGCGCAAGTGGTCCTCCTGCCTCAGCCTCCAAAAGCACTAGGATTATAGGTGTAAGCCACCATGCCTGGCCTGTGAAAGTATTTTATTTTTAAGTTATGAACATTAGATAAATTTCAGACATACTATTACTTAGTCAATTAGATAATGACCTGCTGCTAGTCTGGGGTCAGGATAGGGAGGTGAAGCAGGGACCAGTATCTGGAGGGTTTGGATTTAAAAAGTAGGATTATTGAAGATGGATTAAAGACTTAAATGTAAAACCCCAAACCATAAAAACCCTAGAAGAAAATCTAGGCAACACCATTCAGGACATAGGCATGGGCAAAGACTTCATGACTAAAACACCAAAAGCAATTCCAACAAAAGCCAAAATTGACAAATGGGATCTAATCAAACTAAAGAGCTTCTGCACAGCAAAAGAAACTATCATCAGAGTGAACAGGCAACCTACAGAATGGGAGAAAGTTTTTGCAATCTACCCATCTGACAAAGGTCTAATATCCAGAATCTACAAGGAACTGAGACAAATTTACAAGAAAAAAACAAACAACCCCATCAAAAAGTGGGCGAAGGATATGAACAGACACTTCTCAAAAGAAGACATTTATGCAGCCAATAAACATATGAAAGAAAGTTCATCATCATTGGTCATTAGAGAAATGCAAATCAAAACCACAATGAGACACCACCTCACGCCAGTGAGAATGGTGATTATTAAAAAGTCAGGAAACAACAGATTCTGCCAAGGCTATGGAGAAATAGGAATGCTTTTACACTGTTGGTGGGAGTGTAAATTAGTTCAACCATTGTGGAAGACACTGTGGCGATTCCTCAAGGATCTAGAACCAAAATACCATTTGACCCAGCAATCCCATTACTGGGTATATACCCAAAGGATTATAAATCATTCTACTATAAAGACACATGCACATGTATGTTTATTGCAGTGCTATTTACAATAGCAAAGACTTGGAACCAACCCAAATGCCATCGATGATAGACTGGATAAAGACAATGTGGCATATATACACCATGGAATACTATGCAGCCATAAAAAAGAATGAGTTCATGTCCTTTGCATGGACATGGATGAAGCTGGAAGCCATCATTCTAAGCAAAGTAACACAACAGAAAACCAAACTCTGCATGTTCTCGCTCATAAGTGGGAGTTGAACAATGAGAACACATGGACACAGGGAGGGTAATATCACATACTGGGGCCTGTCAGAGGGTGGGGGAAAGGGGAGGAAGAGCATTAGGACAAATACCTAATGAATGCAGGGCTTAAAACCTAGATGACGGGTTGATAGGTGCAGTAAACGACCATGGCACATGTATACCTATGTAACAAACCTGCACGTTCTGCACATGTATCCCAGAACTTAAAGTTAAAAAAAAAAAAAAGTAGGATTACTAAAAAAGCAGGATTACTGGGGGTTGGCAGAGGCCTTTTCTTGAGCTCAGGAATGGATGATGCCACTGAAAGAGCAGATGTGGAAATAAATTCTGGAAATGTTTCGCATACCACTTGTAATGCTGTTTTTAAGATAATTGCTTGGGTAAATAAATTCCTTATACATTGACTAGTAAAGAGATACTCAACTTTGTACATTTGATGCCATATTCACTTGCTCTCTAACTTATGTTACCATGGCATTAATTTAGTATAAATAAAAATGCTCTAGGTCTGCTCAGTGCTGAGCCCTGCAATCTCAGCACTCAACATTTCTTATCCACTAAAGCACACACCATTGTTTACATGTGGAAGACTGACTATGCAGCCAGTCTAGTAAGCAAGCAAGCAAGCAGGGTCCTAGATATTAAAAATGATCATTCCTGTAAACCATCAAGCCACAAATCAACAAGCTTAATCACAAAAGGTTCTTGAGGGAACAAAGTTGAAATAACATCCATTGAGTCATTGTGGAACTATCTGTACTTGTGGTTGATTTGCCAGGTAAGCTGGTTTTTCCTCAGTTTCCTCACCTGTTAAACAAGAGGCAGAATGATGTTATCTCTAAAACACTTCTTGCTTTGAAATACTATTACTCTAAATAAGAGTTTGGAGAAACTCACAAAATACATCCTTGTTAACTCTCAATAAGCCCAAACAATATTCCAGGACCCCACAAAACCAGAGAACTAACAGGACCCCTTGTAGACCAGTCTCTTTGTGCAACGTAGGGAGAAAGGGGGGGGGGGAACTAAAGAACTTCCCAAAAGGTATTAAAAATAGCAACATGTAATTATGAAAAATCTTGTTCCACATTAGGTAGCCACATTCAAGAAACACTGTTGGAGATCTACTATGTCTAAGGCACGGTTTAAGTTATTATTGTTCAATTTTGAAATTATTATTGTTAACTTGTCAGTAATTTCTTAAACCTAAACTGATGAAACTCGCCTTGGGTGGACATAAAAGTAAAGCCATGGCCAAGGAGGGAGACAGTCTACAAATAAACCAAAAATAAAATGCAAGTGACATCATTAAAGGAAAAAAGCCAACACACTGCACAAAGATCAAAGACAAAACAGAGAAACATGATTGGTTAATACTGGGCTTTTGAGTATTTCATGTGCCTGAGAGGTCCGTCCATCCATCCACACCACACTTCTTCACCATGCTGTTGCAAACCAATAACAAGTCCAGCTTCAGCGCGGACAGGGCGCAGGGCGCAGACCCTGTGCATATCCCAGAATCCCGGACCCACTACCACTCCACTCTGGGAAGAAGGCGTTTCCCCTTGGGTGACTGTAAGATAAAGCAGCTTCTTCGATCTCTTTGTCCAATAAGAAGAAAACGTTGGCCCATAAAGAAAGAAAGAAACAAATAAATAGGAAAGGTGTGAGAAGGAAGGGAAGCTCCTTTCTTTTCTGTTTAAATTTCCCGCACCCTTTTACCTCCCCGCCTTCTCAGACGGTCTTTACTTTGAGCAGCAGAGACCCGGGCCGCTCAATACCCGGCTCTCCCGGGGAGGGTACTTGGAAAGTAGGCGGGACAGGCCGGATGAATAATTCGGTGTCCGACTTTTCCTGCCTTCGGCGCAGTCCCTCCCCCGCTTCGTTACTCGAGTGCACACGCGGCCGGGCTCTCGGCCCTCGATTGCTTCAGCCTATCACCCTGGGATGCCGCCTGCCGCCGCCGCCGCCGCCGCCGCCGCCACCGCTACCGCCGCGGCTGCCGGGCTTGTGGGATCTGTCGCGGAGCAGGAGCCAGAGCTGCGGCCGGAGCTGTGGCCTGAGAGTCAGGGGGCGGGCAGGCTCATTCCAGAAGTGGGGACCGAGGACAGGCGGGCTAGAACCCGGGGCCACCGCCCCCTACCCCTCCTCAGGCTGAGGGAACGGGCACTCGGAGCTTGAGGCGGCGGCGGCGGGAGCCGGTCAGAGGGGGCGGCCCCTGGCGGCGACGCCCCCAAGCCCAGCCCTGCCCGGCCCCGCTCCATCCCCAGCCAGAGCCTGGTCTGACCGCGAGAGACGCCGGCGAGGCTGAAGAAGGCGGCTCCGAGGAGGTGGGAGGGCGAGCCTCCCCTCCCGGGTTCTTCTGCGTCCTCTCCCGGGAGGGACCCACACACACCTGAGCCCGGACTCACCCTTGGTCGGGGCCACGCTGGATCCTCTTCCCGGCCTGGATCCCGCCCGCCGGCTGCAGGTGGGCTGCAGCGCCCGAGCCCCGGGCAGTGGGCGACGGGGAAGGAGGTGAGAGGTGTCCGCGCCGGCTGCCGCTCGGGTCCCTGTCCTCGCTGCGCGCTCTCCTCCTCCCCTTCCCGCAGGCAGGGCGCGGAGCCGCGCGCCAGCCCGCCCTGAAGCCGCCGCCTCGTCCCCCTCCCACCTCGGGGCACTATGGAGCTCTCTCCGTCGTCCGGAGGAGCCGCGGAGGCGCTGTCCTGGCCGGAGATGTTCCCGGCGCTGGAGTCCGACTCGCCGCTGCCCCCGGAGGAACTGGACGCGGTTGTCCCAGTCAGTGGAGCCGTAGCCGGTGGCATGTTGGATCGGATCCTTCTGGAGTCCGTGTGCCAGCAACAGAGCTGGGTCCGGGTGTACGGTAAGGACCACAGGCCGTCTTAGAGGCTGGTGTTTCCTATTTTTGCTTGGGCTGAAATTCATTCCCTAAGTCACAGGCTCATTCCCAGTCCTCATCCGTGCTAGGTCAGTTTCCCACATCCCTTTTTGTTCTGGGGGTGCATTTCTGACAAGTTTCTTGAGACTATCACTTGGGCAGGGATGTGACTCAGTATGGTCTTTGGACCTCTTCAGACACCTGCAGTAAGTTTAATGCGGAAGTTGGGCTATCCAAGACGTAATTCTTAGGCTATTACTTCAAGGGAACTGCCAGGCAATCAATCTTCAAGAAGGTATGATGGAAAACTCCATGAAACCAAGTGAATGGATTTTCGTCTCTTTTTCTTGTTGAATGAGGCAAGACTGGAAACAAAGATATTATGAAAAAGCAGAGAGTAAGCTAATGAATGAAAAAAAAGTACAAACTATGTATTTGGTGGGAGCAGACTAATCTATAACCTCTGCCTGAACCTCACTCTCTCTAAAAGCAACCACTTATTCCAACGGGTGTGGATTGTTTCAGATTACACTATTGTTTCTGAATGTCGTTGTAAAGTGACTGGGTTGCCACTCAGCAGGTTAAAAGTGATGAACACACTAAAACTTTGCCTTTCTGCATTCCTGGTAACCACCTCTTTAATTAAAACTGAATGATGAGATTCTATTAGGGTGAGCCTTGTGGCAGCACTAAAACCATACTGGTTTTGAAAACTCATAGCTTAAGGATTTATAGCCTGGCATTCAGGACTGAGCTGTGGCTTTCCAAAATATTGAAACGGCAAGATGTTTATCGCTTAGCTTACGTGACTACAAAAGACATTAGTAATGTGGCTGAGTATAAGATGGCAAATTTGAAGCACTTGGGATCAAACACAATGTTAAGATGTTATCCTGCAGTCGTGTGCATCTAAGCCTGTAGTGATCAAGTACCTTATGTTTTTTTCTTTCATCTTTCTGAACAGGGTATATGCTTACTATTCAAGAGTGACCAAGACTTAGAAGGTTTTTTTCTGTGTAGTTCAGTTGATTTGAAAACTTCATGTCCATCACAAAGATCATAGAACAAGGAGTCCAGAGATCTAAGTTCTTGCCTCAGTTCTACCACTAAATGGCTATGGGATTTGGGGCAGATCGAGTCACATTTTTGGCTTGTGATTCCTCATCTGTAAAGTGAGTGGATTGGATTAAATCATCACTAGTGACCCTTTTAATCATAAAAATGCAGCAATTCTTCTTATAACCAGTTCTTAAGGATTTATTTGTGTACCACTTTGTATTTTGCTGGCTGTTTCTTGATGTTACTCTACGTACCGGAAGACTTAATGCAAAGGAGTGGGAGACGATGCAAGGTCACCCAGTTTGTTCTCAGCAAATTAGATTAAAAACTTTGGTGCCTGATTTTCCGTCTGCCTGCTAATCCCACTTAGCTGGTCATTTAGAACAAAGGTTGATGAGAATCTGAAAGTGCATATGAATTAGAGTATATTGTAGTTACAACGTTTTCCCATTCTATCATCTTCCTCTCCTTACACACTTCTTTGGCATACTGTTTATTTGTGTGATGTTAGAAATAGGGCCATGCTATTCTAAGAATACATGTATATGATAATTCGGTATTTCAGTATCCAAAACTGTCTGGGTTCTCTGGACCTAGTGTTAACTATCATTCTTCATTTGTAAGGACATAAAAGTCTATAAGTGTATGTTGTTTTGTAGTCCATTCCTAGGGGTTGATTTGTGAAATATATATTGTATATTTTGTGTGTGTGTGTGTGTGAGAGAGAGAGAGAGTGAGAGCAAGTTTACATTGTTTTTTTTTTTTCTTTCGTCCTTCTGAACAGGATATATGTTTATTGTTCAAGAGTGACCATGACTTAGAAGTTTTCTTTCTGCGTAGTTCAGTTGATGCCAAGACTTCATATCAGACATCACAGAAATGCATGGTATGTATACGTGTGTGACACACACATATACATACCATGCCTTGCATTTTTGTGACCAATTGCAGACTTTCCACTGCATTGTAACTTTTTTTGTTTTCTCTATCAATTAACCAGAAGTTGTTTTTATTTATTGTTTAGTATTGCTACTTTCCTTCCTCTGAGGCAGCTCATCCTGGATACTACTTTGTTGTCTTTAGTTTGATGTAAATATTTCAGAACTATTGGAATGACTCTTGGCTATGTCCTTAGCTAGTTTTAAGTTGCCTATTGTATGAACAGGGTGTATGTTTGAAAACTTTGAAGTAAAAACTTTGAAATAAAAGTAATAGAATGTAGAAAAACAATTTGGAGAATACACTAGTTTTGTTTTTCTTGTTTCTTGTCTGTGTGTTCAAACCTTCATTGTCTTGGATCATCTAGGTTCGTCTCACAATTTAAAGAGACTTTGATGAGTGTAGTCTAACATGTTTCAGGGAAATCTACAAATTGGGAACCTAGTCTAGAGGATACAACTAGAAACCTAGAGTATACAACTGGGGATGGAGAACTTGGTTTCATTCTGGCTTTGCCGCAAGTTGGTTGTCTAACTCTGGGCAAGTAGTTTTAACTCATGGCCTCTAGGTTTCAGCATAAAAGTGGAATCTGGAGTAATTGGTATCTGTGGTCCCTTTTAGCTTTAAAGTTGTCTGATTCTGTGGCTTGGCCCATTATTTTACCTGCAGGTTGGCCTATAATCTTTATCCTGGCTCTTGGGGCCAGGCATTAACCAAGCCCTTAACTTAGTGCATTTAAATCATGATTGTTAGGGGATTCTGGGGAGCAGTTTTATCAAAAGGTCAGTGAACTGAGTTTTCAAAGAAGATATATTGAAGGCAGATGTTTATTTATTTGGAATGTTTTCACAAGATAGGAAGGTGAGTATGGGGATGTTGCTTAGGTCTAGTTCATACAGTTTTGAGACCTAACCTACATAGCCATGTGGGTTCTAAAGGTAGGGTAATAATAAGGAGCTTTATTAAGTGCAATTTACATCTCCTGCAATATACTTCTGTTTGCAATCATGATGGGAACAAACAACAGAAGTAACCCTCCAAAGAATATCTTAACAGGAACTTCTAGAAACAATATTTTATTAGTTTGCCTCACAAAATTTGAAGACTAGGCACTATTTTGAGTTTGTTGTTGACAGGTTTGGCTCCTTGGTTGATAATACATATATATTGTGTACATATGTATATATTGTCATAATACATATACTCAGGGTTTTGTGTATTGCCATGATTTGGAAAATTTTTCTGGAATATGTTCAGAGCTTTATAATAGGTGGATCTATATTTAGAACACAAACTAATGCACATTTTTGAGACGTGGCTGAGAGAAAAATATTTATGCTGTCTGTCCTAATCTTCATTTTCTTTTAGTTGTAAAATGTTTCATTTGTTTTATTCCAGTATTATAAGTTGTGCCCATGCCTTGTCAAGACTATAAAATTTTTGATATCAGGGAGCCTTGTTTATCTTTGTATTCTTATCTTGCCACCCCCTTCATTGTCAACTTGTCTGCCAGATTGGTACCTTGCTCGTAGTAAGTCAGTGTCTGTTGAATGTTGATCTGTTTGTCCTTTGACCATCCAGATCTCAACCTGACCGATTGTATGGGTGGTAGAGTAGCTTAAACAAAGGCATGCCACAAACAGCTAAATATGGATACAGAATCCAAGAGCATCAAATGCAGAACATTTTTCAGATATTTATAGCCTCAAAGCAAAGTCAATTGGCTGAAAAAGCTCAGCAGCATAGCGAAAGGAAACGGGAGTGGCAAAGCTAGCCTCACTGTCTGTGCTTTCTGGTAAACAATGAGAACATTAAAATTAAATACTTTACCATGAATGGATGGGGAGTGTAGGACACTCTGGGAGAAATTTAAGATCCCAATCTCTAGGACTGCCTGCGGTGGAGCTCTGCACTCATCAGTATGACAGGTCTGCAAGTATGTGCTCAGATATGGTCTTGGAGAGTTAGAAGGGAAATATAATCAGCACAAGAAAGGGATCAACAAGAAATCTTGTACTTTTAAATTTTAATATTATCAGAAGGAATTAGGTAAAATATTCTGTTAAGAAAATGAATAGCATCAACGTTATTACCATTAAGCTTGTATACAGCTCATTGTTTATTGATAACAACATAGGGACCTGCTGGAAAATTTCAAAGGGCTAGTACTATTTAAGCAAACAGAAGAAAAAGGGAATTAATCATACTTCATTAAGTACCTTATAATTCCAGAAATGTGGCAGTGGGAATTTGGTAAGAATTAATAAAAGTTCATATTCAAGAAGTGAATATGAGCTGATGCGACAGAAGTCTTACCTGGTTGTATTATATGATACTGCTTACACCTCACCAATTAAGACACAGGATGAGATTTTTAAAAGTTACGTTTCTAGAGGTTATGTCTCTAAATTTATTTAAAATGTTGCAACTAGTATTGCTAGAAGAAAATCAGTGAGTGCGTATAAAATACATCCCCAAACATGTTCATGTTCCTTAAATGTCTTAATTTCCTCAGGTACTGTTAATTCAATCTTTACACCTGAGTAGTCATATTTTAGAAGTTTTTGGAATCAAGCTTGAGTTCAATCCTTAGGATGTGGCATAGGCTTGTTGATGTATTAGTTTCCAATGATTTCCAAATACATTAAAACACATTAAGAGTAGACAGTTTTTCATTGAAATCAGAGAGAACTTCTAAGAATGCCTGGGCATGTACTGTTTAAGTGACTTTAAATAGCCCCCTTTTTTCTTCTTTTGAGAGAAAATTTGTATGTCTTATTTAAATTGTGTGCTCTATTAATGTAGATGATAGACAGTTTCATTTATAACATCTTAGTATTGTTCTATCCTCTATCATGTTGGTTTACTGCTATTTGATTTTCAAACAGTGAAAATATTTTTGAGGAATAAAATTATACATCCACAATCTCTTTTCCAAAACCATTTGGACTAGACAGTTATGTTAATATTTCTGCAGTTAAACAAATGAATAGGCCGGGTGTGGTGGCTCACGCCTGTAATTCCAGCACTTTGGGAGGCCGAGGCGGGTGGATCACTTGAGGTCAGGAGTTCAAGACTGTCTGGCCAACATGGTGAAACCCCGTTTCTACTAAAGTACAAAGAAATTAGCTGGGCGTGGTGGCATGCACCTGTAATCCCAGCTACTTGGGAGGCTGAGGCAGGAGAATTGCTTGAACCCGGGAGGCGGAGATTGCAGTGAGCTGTGATTCCGCCTTTGCACTGCAGCCTGGGCGACAGAGTGAGACTATCTAAAAAAAAAAAAAAAAAAAAAAATCATACCAAGTGGTATAAAGACTATAAATAGCCTTAAGTCAGTGCAGGTCAGACTTTACTGCCAGAAAAGTTGCATACAGTCTTTTGCTTTTCAGAGCTTTTTTGATTTAGGAATTGCAGATATGGAATTGAGGATCTGTACACGTCTTCAGATATAAATAATACAGAGTTCTAGAACACCCCTCTAAGAATAGTTTGTGTGGATATCCTTTATCTTTTTCAGATAATAACATTTACTGAACACATTTTTAAAAATGGGCCGGGCGTGGTGGCTCATGCCCATAATTCCAGCACTTTAGGAGGCCAAGGTGGGCGGATCACCTGAGGTAAGGAGTTTGAGACCAGCCTGGCCAACATGGTGAAACCTTGTGTCTACTAAAAATACAAAAAAAAAAAAAAAAAAAAAAAAAAAAAATTAGCAGGGCATGGTGGCACGTCTGTAATTCCAGCTACTCGGGATACTGAGGCACGAGAATCGCTTGAGCCCAGGAGGCAGAGGTTGCAGCTAGCTGAGATCGTGCCATGACACTCCAGCCTGGGCAACAGAGCGAGACTCAGTCTCAAAAAAAAAAATAAAAAAGTTGTACAGTTGTGTGTCCTACTATAGTGAATGAAATTTCTGTGGTTTGCTAAGAAAAAGAAAAGAGATTCACATGACATAGTAGGCTTTACCAAGATTATTAAGGAAATGGTGGCAAGGTAGTGGTTTCGGATCCTTTGTTTCATTAGAAGGAAGGATGAGGTAAGTTGAAATAGAGGGTTTATGTAATTGTTCTTTGCAGTTGCTTTCTTCAGTAGTACAAAGTAATTTGATCACCTTTTAAGTAGGTGAACCACAAAAAAGCATTCAACTAATAACTGTTAATTCAGAAAAACTTCAGCTGTTTGCTCCCTTGTGCCTCCCTATTGGAAAAACTTTTAACTAACTAGAGAGTTGTTTGGTCTTGTTAACCAGGAGGAGGAGTTTGAAGTGTACTAAGGGCACTGCTAAAATTGCTTCACCCTGTCTTGGCAGAGGGATAATTGCTGTCTGATGTTTGTAAAAACACCTTTCTTCCCAAAGGCTGTCAAGTACTTCTTAAGGCTAGCATGTAGAAAACCCTTTTGCAAATTTCATGTAGTTTATTTTATAGTGAGAGGGCAGCCCATCAAGAAGTAATGCGGTACACAAATAGAAGGGAAAAGAGAAGTCTTGAGGCCCAGTGCAGTGGTGTTAGTGAGTATACAGTAAACAAAAGAGATAAAAATTGAACCCTTAAAGGCATAACAACATTTCATTTGCTAGACTATGATACAGAAGTTATCACTTTCCTAATCTCTACAGCTGGGTTCAGATATGAGCTGTCTGAATTTTACCTTCCCTTACCAGGTGTTAGTAACATCAGTTAATTGTCTTTGTTGGCTTTGCTCATAAGGGTTCAATTTAGATCCTGATTATATTTTTACCCCTCTATAAATTATCTTCAATGTTGCTCAAGTTCCGTTCACATTGTGTCACTTGTAGCAGACTTTCTAAAAGTACCCCTTACCTCCATCCCTGAGTCTAAGGGATTGGTAATACTTATAGGTATTGATTGAGAGAGTGAAAATTTAGTGAGGGGAAAATATTCAACATAGATAAGAAAACAAAATTCAGAAGAATAGTCTGAAAAGTTAAAATGAAACCTTAAAGTCAATAGTTTTTGACATTTTTCAAAGCAATCCTTTAGGTTTTCTCATTAAAGAAACTGGCTCAGGAAGTTTAGCTTATTCCCAAAATTGGAGACAGACTCCACAGTTTGTCAGGATTGGAACTCTTAACCTCAGATTCCTTAGCCTCCTGATTTAGCTTCTAGATCTTGCTGCCTTCCCTTAGGGAGATGGCCTCTCAAAGCTGAAGGTCAGGAAAACTCGACAGTGAGAAATACCAGATTGTTAGTTTCACAGTCTTTTAAGGGAAATGCTGGAAATACCATTACCTAGGTAACAGAAAACAAAAATGGACAAAACATCCATAAAGTAGGAGGATGAGAATAATTTCATAATAATCCTTAAGAGATAGACCAGAGGACAGATGAGATTTTTTTTCATATTTTTCCTAAGCTTATTATCCATAATTTTTTTGGTGCTGTGATTGGAAGTGATGTCTGAAGGAAATTTGAATTTCATGTATGATGCTTAGAACCCTGAATAATACCTAATAACTTTGTACCTTCCACTTGAATTTCTAACCTCTGATTCCTATCATTAAAAATTAATACCCTTTTTCTGATTATGAATATAATTTGTGCTTAACATAAAGAATTAGAATTTTAGGAAAAGCCAAAATTAAAATCATTTGTAATTCTACCTCTTAGAGATAACTATTATTTTTTAAAAAATATTAATTTTAGAGACAGGGTCTCATTCTGTTGCCCAGGTTGGAGTGCAGTGGCACAATCATAGCTCATGCCCAGCTTGGAGTGCAGTGGCGCAATCATAGCTTACGTAATATCCATTGCCTGGGCTCAGGATCCTTCGACCTCAGCCTCCTGAATAGCTGGGACTACAGGAGTGTGCTACCACGCCTGGCTGAGATAATTATTCTTTTAATATTTTATTGTGTTTTATTCCAGTCTTTTTTGTGTACAGATTTTTTTGTATTAATACATATTTGGTATCAGATTGCATATATTTTACATCCTACTTTTTTTCTCTTAAATGTATTTTCTCATGTTATTGAAAACATTAACACATTTTTTCAAATGTTTTTATTTATTTTTAAAAATAGGTAATATATTCCTTTGTTCCAAAATTCAGAGTATAAAAAGATATTCCATGAGCTCTCTCTTACCCTTCCTCCCTGCCTCTACAACTTGTCATCTGGCAGGCATGGTCCCTCTTCTCAATCAATAAATACTTGAAATTGTTATGTATCTTTTCATACCTATTCCACGTGCATAGAAGCAAATATAGAGATAGATAGATATGTTAAAATCCTGCCATAAGTGGGGTCCAAGAAATCTAGTTTACAAAAAATTCAGGGTTATATTTCTGTGAGGTTAGTGAAATGACCAGAACAAGCCTGCAAATGAAGTTGGCCATGAGTTCTGGTGGTCTGGAGCCAGTAAATTGCTTTATATCTGAAATGATATCATAGGTTTTTACTGTATATATGCATTTTTCTCTATTTTTACACATATGATAACCCATTAGAATTGATTTTTATCTGCACTTTGAGATTCCTTCTTCTTCCTTCCCCCCTGCCCCTCACTTATTAATGTATCTCAGATATATTTTCCTTTCATTTTGTAAAGAGGTCCCTCATTCTTTTTATGGCTGCATAATACCTGAATTAATCATAACTCATTTAATTATTCCCCAAGTTTTGCTAGTACAAGTGATTCTGCAGTGAATGATCTTGAGTATAAGCCATTTTGCTTGTGTATATCTGTAAGAAAAATTCATAGAATTGCTAGGTCAAAGGTATGTGTATTTGTAATTTTGAAAGATATTGCCAAATTGCCCTACCTATCTATACTTTGCCCGCAATATATGAGAGTACCTGTCTACCCACACGTAGTGAATTATTATGAAATTTTGAATCAGACAATCTGAAAGGTAAAAATGATGTCTTAATTTAATTTTTTTATATCTTTTACATTAAGCGTGATTGAACATCTTTTCATTTTTAAGAGCCATTTAAATATAACCTTTTCTGTGAACTGTACATACCTTTTGCCCATTTTTTTTGGGTTCTTGGATCTTTTTCTTAGTGATTTGTAGGAACTATTAGTATATTAAGCAAAGCATACTAAAGAACTCTTAGTATTTAAGTAAAGAACTGTTTATCTGCAACAGTTGGCAGTATTTTCATTTTTCTTATGGTATTCCCTCCACCCTTATGAAGAAATGATTCTTACACAATTGAATGCATTGGATTTTTCTTTTATGGCTTTTTGGTTTTATGTCATAGTTAGAATGGCCTTTCCTGGGAGTTCTCTGGATCTTTATTTTATAACCTCAGAATAGGAAAGCCCATTCTTTTTTTTTCCCCCTCTACATACCCTAAGTACCTAAATACCCTTGGGGGACAAAAAAAAAGAATGGGCTTTCCTATTCTGAGGCTGTGAGATAATTCTCTCTTGGTTTATCTAGTACTTCGTTGGTTTTATTTTTTACATTCAAATCTTTGATCCAGTCTGGTATTAAATATGAGATATGGATCCAACGTCATTTTTTAAAAGATGGCTTTCCAGTTGTCCTGCCACCATTTGTTGAAGAAACCAGCTTTTTCGCACTGATTTAAGAAGACTTCTTTATTCTATACAAGATTGCCATTTATATTTTGGGTTATTTCAAGATTTTCTCTTCTGTTCTATGGTCTGTTTATATTCATGTGCCAGTATCACACAGCTTTGTTGTTGAGCCTTTATAATATGAAAATACAATTTTTAATGACTAACATTATTTAACCATTATTCTATTTTAGATGTTAACATTTTTCAAAAAGTTTAACACTTTACTGATTTGTCTTTGTGCACAAAGCTTTGATCCAAACTTCTGAATGTTTTCTTATACTGAATTCCTAGAAGAGTATGAAATGTTTTTAAAGGCCTGAGATTTAGTGCCAAATTGGTGAAACCTTCCTGGAAAGTAATTCCTGCCTCTAGTATGGGAAATATGGCTCATAATTTTAAGTTCTACTGCTGTGTTGCTACTTTCAATGTATTAAATGTATTAAAATCTTTTTACATAAATTTTATATAATACCTTAAACGTTACTTAGCACATGCTAAATGCCTTGAGTCCTTATGCCTTTAAGACTGTCCTTCAAAAACGTAGTTGTTGTTTAAATGGTACTCCTTTTGATTAATGGCATATTTCCAAGTGAATTGAGGGAAGGGTGGGAGTATAGACTCAAAGCAATTGGTCTGCTAAAGGTCAAATCCATGACCATGGCCTTATTTGTATTATGTCAGACCCTCCGACTGAAATAACTTGATGCAGACATAATGTTTTAGGTATTCCAAGAAGCACACAGTTGGTAACTTTTATTTCAGCTAGAAAGAGTTGACGTTCATGAAAGTTATTTTGAACATGATTTGAATATAGTTTCATTTAGTTTTACCTGGATGAGTGATTGAGTTGTATGTCTTATATAATACTGTGTTAATGACCCAGTTTTATAGCATGGGATTAATTTAGGTATGTTCTGAGGAAAGTTTTTCATAATGTTAAAGAAAGCCGAATCCAAGTAATGGCAACAAGAACTAATATTAATGATTAAAGTAATTTAAAATCTTTTCTTCAGAAAAAATAATGGCAGGGATAGGAATAAGACTATGGAAAAAATCATATTTTATATAGACCATTAACAAAGTTAACCAAATTTTCTTTTACCAGTTAGCTGTTTAGCATGTAATACATAAGCATAAGCTTGTCTTGCTAGGCCAGAAAGGAGCAAACTTAGAAAAAGAACAAACTGTTTAACTTTTAACAATGTCTTAGAGTAGTTTGAAAGTGAAATGAAAAAATAATCCCTTATCCAGTTAATGCTCTGGAGGTTTGTAGGAAAATTTGTTTAATTCGGGCAGGATAGAATATGCAAATATCTTGCTCCATAAATAAGTACTAAATAATGAATCCATATGAAGGATATGATACAGTGGGAAAGTATGCCAGTATTTTTGTCAGTTTTTGAAGTGTATGAAATTACTAGACACATTCTCTTTTTGTTTTTGGGGGTTCTTTTTTTTTATTTTTATTTGAGACAGAGTCTTGTTCTGCCACTCAGGCTGGAGTGCTGTGGCTCTATCTTGGCTCACTGTAGCCTGGACCTCCCAGGCTCAAGGGATCCTCCCACCAAGTAGCTGGTACTTCAGGTGTGCACCACTGCACCCAGATAGTTTTTTGTTTACTTTTTGTAGAGACGAGGTCTCACTGTGTTGCCCAGGCTGGTTTCGAACTCCTGAGCTCAAGCAATCCTCCTGCCCCAGCCGTCCAAAGTGCTGTGATTATAGGCATGAGCTGCTGTACCCGGCCACATTTTCTTTTTGAACTCAGTAAAAATCAATTGTAGTTTTAAAGCATTTTACTAATTTAGTTCATGGAAACATGAAATCGCTGTAGATGACAACATTATTGTTAGGAGTTAATCTATAACTGTATTGCTCTGAGGGATACACTGACAAGGTGAAGATTATTCTTGTTTTTTCAGTTCTTGTAATGAAAATTTTTTAATGTCATATTTTATGTAATAATTTTCCAAAAAGGATAGCATTTACACTATCTCCAGGGTAGTGACTGACAGCATAAAAAATCTCTTTGCCTGGCTATAATCTATATTTGCATGTTCCAGTTTGTGCTGAAGTATAGCATATCCACAATTACAGATTTCCCTCCATGCTTCCCTTAGGCTTGACTGTGTACAACTTTATGTGTGTTTGTAAATTTCAAGAATGCCCTTGAGTGAGGAAACCCAAGGCCTTTCTATTGCATGTTCCTATTTTGAAATGGCTGCTTTTTGTCCAAGTGGTTGGTGATTACTCTGTATCAATGTATGGACCTTGAATAAGATGGTCAGTACAGTAGCTACCAACTAACAAAAGATACGTTGTAATGTCTAAAATAATGACTTTGCTTTTAATGTTGTCTAGTTTCATAAAGACTTCATAGGAGTTTTCCTTTTTATAGAAAATAAAATTTATATTCCTGTTTTTGAATCTAGCTTGATAACATGATTAAGAAAAAACAGTATCATATGGTAATTCCTATTGAAATAGAAAGATACCCCAGATATAGTCAGATTTCTTCCTGTTTTGTTCAGGTCAGAAAGTCTTCAGTCATTCTTTTGCAAGTTCAACCAAAATAAGCTTAAGAGAACATTTTCAGTTATTTGCATTTTAGGTTATAGTCTATACTGAGATTGTCATGCCAGAGTGTCACCTTGAGAGAGGCTTGACTTTGTAATATCTATTAGCTGATCATCTTTCTTTTCCTGTAGCTTAACTAGCGTAATAAATTTCCCCATATATATCCGGTAATATTATTCTGTTTACCTGTGAACATATCGTATGAAATTATATGTTTTTACAGAGTTGCTTTTTCCCTACAGTCTTGAAAAACCTTGCGTTTTTTTCTGCCAACAAACTTATTAAACATGATAAGTCATTTCTCCATTTTATCAGGGAAATAATTGTGAAAAAGTTAGTGACTCCTAACGATTCTTGGTGACGTGAGATGATTACTATTTGACTCCCAATCCAGTAGTTTCTTTTGAAATATTACCCTCTATTATTGAAGTTCACATTTACTGTTTTAAATTTAACATATTTGTGTTAAAATGTATTACAAGCATTTTTGTGCTTTTCTAAGTTGTCTCAGAATTTAACAGTATGTCTTATCCTATCTTCTCTGCCTCTTTGAGACCCATGTGGATAGTAACAGATATTGAGTTCTTTGTTGAACTGCAGGAATAAAAGTGAGGATGCTAGGTAGAGTAACCAATAAATTATTTTGTGTTCTTTTTTTACTATGGTAAATATAGCAAACTTTCATTTTAAGTTTGCTATATTTAATAAGTGTACAATTTAATGATATTAAATACATTCACAATGTTGTGTAACCATCACCACTACCTATACCCCAAATGTTTTCATCATCTTCAAACTTCCCATTAAACAATGACTCTCCCTTTCCCCTCCTCTTAGCAGCTGGTAACCTCTATTCTTTCTGTCTCCATGAATTTGCCTATTCTAGGTACCTCATATAGGTGAAATCATACATTTGTCCTCCTGTGTCTGACTTATTCACTAAGCATAATGGCTTCAAGGTCCATTCTTGTAACATGTATAAAAATTTCATTTTTTATGGCTAAATATTCCATTGTATGCATAAACTATATTTTTTATCCATTCATTTGTTGATGGACATTTGGGTTGTTTCCACATTTTGTTTCCACATTTTGTCTGTTTTGAATAATGCTGCTATGAGCTTTGGTATACAAATATCTGTTTGAGTCTCTGCTTTCCATTCTTATATACCTAGGGGTGGAAATGCTGGGTGTATGGTTGTTCTATGTTTAGCCTTTTGAGAAACTGCCAGACTGTTTTGGTACAGCAGCTGTATGTACCCTTTTACATCCTTAGCAGCAATGCACAAGGGTTCCAATTACTCCACTTCCTTGCCAACATTTATTATTCATTTTTGGTTTAACCATCCTAGTAGGGGTGAAGTGATATCCCATTGTGATTTTCATTTGTATTTACATAATGACTAATGATATTGAGCATCTTTTTATTGCTTATTGGTCATTTATATATCTTCTTTGGAGACATGTCTATTCAAGTCCTTTTTTTGCATGAATTCTCAGTAGATGTATTGGTATTTTTTAGATTGTCACTGATGGCGTTAATTATTCTACATATTAATCTTAACTCTGGTAACTGTGACAGTCATGAGCATGATGATAATGATGATAATGAGAAAACTTGTTAAGTATTTGCTGTGAACCTGGCACAGTTGTAAGTGCTTTATACCTGTTAACTTATTTAATCTTTATAACTACACTATCAGGTAAATACTATTGTTTTTCTCGTTTTATAGATGAGGAATTGGAGGCATAAAGATGTAGAGGAACTTGTCCAACGTTATACAGAAAGCAAGTGACTGATGTGGGATTTGAATCTAGACAGTTCCTCTCAAATCTGTGCTCTTAATCACTATATAATTTGACTTCTCACAAATAAAGAATGCAAATAGTTACTATAAAAAGTATTCAGTATGATGTTTGTTAATTTGTATCCCAATCCTGTAGTTTACCTATGAGTTTTATATTAGCACCGTGACTATAAAATAATGACATTTGTTATGCTTGATACGCTTTGGATGTCATAATTTACAGAATGTCTTCATCGAGTTGTATAAGTTTTATTAACCGTAGATAACATGAGGAAGCTCTGTGTGGGTGAGCCATTTGAATAGTTCTATATTTAAAAAAGGTTAAACAAAGTCTGTTAGCTCTCTAAAATTCATGTATTTTTAGCAGTAATATGAAATATGAACTTTTTTTTCTATAAAAGCATGTCTTTCTATGCCTATTAGTTATGTTTGATCAAGCCAGTGAGACTACTGACAGTTAAGAAATCACACAATCTTAAGAACCGCAAGTTGTATTCATCTGGGACATAGCTTTATTTACTCCAGGATTTATTCAGGTAGCTCTCTACTTTAGTATTAGTAATTCTAGGAAAGAGAATTCACTTTCACAGAAGCAGGTCAGTCAAAACATTGTTCAGAGCTTGGCCCTACAGGAGATATTTTAGGACATTGATAGAATTCACAGTTTTTTGTTTTTTGTTTTTCCTAGATGAGGGTCTTACTGTGTTGCCCAGGCTGGTCTTAAACTCCTGAAGTCAAGCAGTTCTCTTGCCTCAGTCTCCCAGGGAGCTGGGATTATAGGTGCATGTTTCTCTACTCACCTTCACATGTTCTTTTCTAAAAGCTCAGGCACACTGTGGGCTCTTAGTGGGCCTAGTTCTCTTTCTCTAAGTTCCTCTTGAGCCTGACTATACTTAACAGTACATATGCTTTATAATTCATAATTTATATCCCAGGGTTTATATTTCAAGGACTCAGAAACTTAAAGCATGATTCATACACACAAAACTGTGAATCAGTTTTGAAATTTAACTCCATTTCTTACAAATAGGTTGCAGTTCTTAAAAATCTGTGATTCTCTCTTGGCCAATTTAGCAATGGGAAGTGAGTTACAGTATTTCATTCTGACCAATTCATATATCCTTTTAGAAACCAGATTTAGGCGAGGCATGGTTGGCTGATGTCTATAATCCTAGTGTTTTGGGAGGCTAAGGCGGGAGAATCTCTTGAGGCCAGGAGTTGGAGACCAGCCTGGGCAACATAGTGAAAACCTGCCTCTACAAAAAATAAATTAGCCAGGTGTTGTGGCCCGCACTTGTAGTCCTAGCTACTTGGGAGGCTGAAGCAGGAGGATTGCTTGAACCCAGGAGTTCAAGTCTACAGTGAACTATGATCATGCTACTACACTTCAGCCTGAGCTACAGAGTGAGACACCGTCTCTAAAACAAACAAACAACCGGATTCAATAAGAAAATTGAAACAACAAACTACACATCTTTAAAGTGTAATTTGATGTATTTGAAATAAGTAACCATGAAACCATTACCACAATCAAGAAAATGAACATTTATTTTGTCTAAAAAGTTTCTTTGCATCCCTTTGTAATTCCCCGCTTTCCCCAGCCTAACACTAGACAACTGCTAATCTGCTTTCTATCTGTATGGATTAGTTTGGATTTTCAAGAATTTTATGGACATTAATCCCTCGGTATTTACCAGGGGATTGGTTCCAGGGTCCCAGCAGATACCAAAATCTTCAGATGCTGAAGTTCCATATATAAAATGGCATACTATTTGCGTATAGCTTAGGCTTATCCTTCCATATACTTTAAACCGTTCCTAGATTACGTAAAATACCTAATACAATGTAAATTCTCTGTGAATAGTTTTTATACTATATATATAGTGTATATATAGTATATATATAGCATATACATAGTGTATATATAGTATATATAGCATATATATAGTGTATATATAGTATATATATAGCATATATATAGTGTATATATAGTATATATAGCATATATATATAGTGTATATATAGTGTATACATGTGTATGTGTGTGTGTGTGTATATATATATGTATACTGCAACCTCCACCTTCCAGGTTCAAGCTATTCTCATGCCTCAGCCTCCTGAGTGGCTGGGATTAAGGTACACACTACTATGCTTGGCTAATTTTTTGCATTTTTAGTAGAGATGGGGTTTCACCATGTTTCCCAGGCTGATCTCGAACTCCCGAGCTCAGGCAATCCGTCTGCCTCCGCCTCTCAAATTTGGGATTTGCTGGGATTACAGGATTGAGCCACTGCACCTGGCCATACTGTATTGTTTTTTAAAATTTGTATTCTACATTTTTTATAGTTGTGTTTTTTTTCTTTTTACGGAATATTTTTGATTTGCAGTTGGTTCAATCCATGAATGTGGAATTTATGGAAGGTTAACTGTAAGTGGAATTGTATGATATATACTAATTTTTTGTTTGGCTTCTTTCAGCATATTTTGAGATTCATCCATATTGTTGCATGTATCAATAGTTAATTCCTTTGTACTGCTGATAGTATCCCATTGATATTCTACAATTATTTGCCAGTTCGCCTTTTGATGAACATTTGCGGCGTTTTTTAGTTTTTGACTATGACAGATAAAGTTGTTGTGAAAATTTGTGTACTAGTCTTTGCACACACCACCACACCTGGCTAATTGTTTTGTATTTTTCTGTAGAGACAGGGTTTTGCCATGTTGCCCAGGCTGATCTCAAACTCCTGGGCTCAAGTGATCCTCCTGCCTCAGCCTCCCAAAGTGCTAGGATTACGTGCATGAGCCACCATGCCTGGCCTTGTTTAATATTTTAAGAAACTGCTGAACTGTTTTCCTAAGTGGTTGTACCATTTTCCCACTAGCAGTGTGTGGCAGGTTCCATTATCACATTTTCCTACCAGCAGTGTACATAGGTTCCATTTCCACGTTTTCCTACCAGCAGTGTGTGTAAGTTCCATTTCCACATCCTCATCAATACTTAATTTTAGCCATTTCAAGAGATGTGCAGTGATAGCCATTGTGGTTTCAATTTATTCAGTGACTAATAATGTTGAGCATCTTTTCATACGCTTATTGGATATTCATATATCTTTAGTAAAATGTTCAATCTTTTGTCTATTTTATTTTATTTTATTTTATTTTATTTTATTTTAAGATGGAGTCTTGCTCTGTCACCCAGGCTGGAGTGCGATAGCATGATTTCAGCTCACTGCAACCTCTGCCTCCCGGGTTCAAGCGATTCTCCCACCTCAGCCTCCCGAGTAGCTGGGATTACAGGCACCTGCCATCATGAGTGGCTAATTTTTGTATTTTTGTAGAGACAGGGTTTCACCATGTTGGCCAGGCTGGTCTTGAACTCCTGACCTCAGGTGATCTGCCTACCTCCACCTCCCAAACTGCTGGAATTACAGGTGTGAGCTACTGTGCCTGGCCTCTTTTGTCAATTTTAAAATTGATTTTTTCTTATTTATTGTATGAATTCCTCATATATTTTGGATATGTCATCTGTAATTATGTGATCTGTAATTATTGATCTGTAATTATTTTTTCCTCATTGATCTGTAATTATGTGATCTGTGATATGTGATCTGTGATACATGTCTGTGATTACAGATATGTGATCTGTAATTATTTTTTCCTCATTCTGTGGCTGGTCTTATTCTCTTAAACCTTTCAAAGAATTAAAATTCTTAATTTTGGCTGGGCGCGGTGGCTCATGCTTGTAATCCCAGCACTTTGGGAGGCCGAGGCGGGCGGATCACGAGGTCAGGAGATCAAGACCACGGTGAAACCCCGTCTCTACTAAAAGTACAAAAAAAAATTAGCCAGGCGTGGTGGCGGGCGCCTGTAGTCCCAGCTACTCGGTGAGGCTGAGGCAGGAGAATGGCGTGAACCCAGGAGGTGGAGCTTGCAGTGAGCCGAGATTGTGCCACTGCACTCCAGCCTGGGCGACAGAGCGAGACTCTGTCTCAAAAAAAAAAAAAAAAAAAAAATTCTTAATTTTGATAAGGTTGATTTATCCCTATTTTCTTTTGCTTTGGTGGATTGTACTTTTGCTATTTTATTTAAGAAATCATTGTCGGCTGGGCACGGTGGCTCACGCCTGTAATCCTAGCACTTTGGGAGGCCGAGGGGGGGGTGGATCACGAGGTCAGGAGTTCGAGACCAGCCTGACTAAATGGTGAAACCCCATCTCTACTAAAAATACAAAAGTTAGCTGGGCGTGGTGGTGCACGCCTATAATCTCAACTACTCAGGAGGCTGAGGCAGGAGAATTGCTTGAACCCGGGAGGTGGAGGTTGCAGTAAGCCGAGATCGCGACACTGCACTCCCAGGCGACAGAGCGAGACTCCATCTCAAAAAAAAAGAAAAAGAAAAAGAAATCATGGTCTAGCCCAATTTCACAAAGATTTTCTTCTAGTTTTTTCGTTAAAAGTTTTATAATTTTTGTCCTATCATCCATTTTGATTGTATTTTTGTGTGTGGTAAAGAATAAGAATTGAAATTCTTCTTTTTTTAAATGGATATCTAATAGCACCATTTGTTGAAAAAACTATCCTTTCAGCACTCAGGTGCCTTTGTATCTTTGTTGAAAATGAAATATATGTGTGGGTTTATATCTGGACTATTCAGTTCCATCGGTCTGTTGTCTATCTTGATTTACAAGCATACTGTTTTGATTACTATAGATTAATAATAAATTGAGGTGAGATATACAAACCTGACTTTTTTTTTCAAAGTTACTTTGACTACTCTAGATCATTTGCATGCCAATAGGTCTTGTTCTGTCACCCAGGCTGGAGCTCAGTGGTGTGATCATTACTGTAGCTTTGAACTCCTAGGCTCAAGCAGTCTTCCCACCTCAGATTCCTAAGTAGCTAGGACTGCAGGCATGTACCACCATACCAGGCTGATTTTGTGTGTGTGTGTGTGTGTGCCTGCAAGAGTGTGTGTGTGTGTGTGTGTGTGTGTGTGTGTGTGTGTGTGTGTGTG
>NW_026652747.1:0-25302 GCF_009828535.3 Hylobates moloch
AGGAGCTGTTTTTTTGAGTTTGGATGTGATTTGGTCTGAACTGTGCCGTAGAATAATTCACCTACAACAGAAAGTAGAAAGTATTGGAGGTGGAAAGGTGGCAGGGGAAGGAGGACAGCTAACAAGCTAATGCAATAATCCTGGTGAACGCTAACTAGGTCCGAGCTAGGACGGTGTCAATACGAATGCAAAGCATGGGTTGGATTTATGCAAGCTAGGATGGAGGAGAGGACTCAAAGGTAACTCCATGTATAAGCAAGTTTGAGACAGAACCCACTAGTTTTACTAACATAAAAAGGCAATTCAAGAAGGCAAGGGTGTTTGGGCAAGGGGTAAGGAGATCATGAAGATGTCACTTTCCATGCATTGAGTTGGAAGTCCAGGAAGCATATCTTGTTCGAGGTGTTCAACATTTAAAAACTCCTGATAGGACCCTAGTACTGTGGATAAGGCTGGAGATGAGTTTCTCAAAGTCAACGTTATCCAAGTGACAGCTGAAATCACAGAAGTGGGTAGATCACCAGGGATTTAGGGAGTGAGGTGAGAGGAAGACAGATGGCAGAATCTTGGGAAATGTCTGAATTCTTCCTTATGATAGACTGGGCATAGTCAGTGTTATAGAGTATAATCAGGAGAGTGCTGCATAAATGTGTCTAAAGGGAGAGGGGATATTGAAAGGGAGGAGCTGGCAAACCAGTTTAAAAATTGCATTACTGTTTTGGGGATTAGCTGCTTAGAGGTGGTGCCTACATAGTCTAGAAGAGACTGGCTATAAGAAAATAGCTGGCCAGGCTTGGTGGCTCACTCCTGTAATCCCAGTATTTTGGGAAGTCGAGGCAGGTGGATCACTTGAGCCCAGGGGCTTGAGGCCAGCCTGGGCAACATGGGGCAACCCCGTCTCTACAAAAAATGCAAAATTAGCCAGGTATGGTGGTGCACACCTGTAGTCCCAGCTGCTTGGGAGGTTGAGGTGGGAGAATTGCTTGAGCCTGGGAGGTGGAGGTTGCAGTGAGCCAAGATCATGCCACTGCACTCCAGCCTGGGTGACAGAGCAAGACCCTGCCTTAAAAGGAAAGAAAACAGTTAACAGCATTTGTGAAGAGGGAACCTCGTGTGTGTGTGTGTGTGTGTGTGTGTGTGTGTGTGTGTATGTGTGTGTGTGTGTGCACGCCTGCGTGCTAACAAGTGAATGAAGAAGAAAACTGGACCCATACCCGGTCCTCAGTTTTGTGACAGCCAAGGTTCCAAACCCTTATCTCCCCTCATTATTGACTATTGGTAATGTATATTTCTCTTTATTACTGGCAACGTGTATTCAGAACCAAAGGCCTCTTTCTATCTTTTAGAAACCTCAGATTTGTGCCAGCATTTGTTTTTAGACATAGGAAAACTATTATTTCTTCTCCTCAATAGTTACCCAATTTTTAGTTCCCACTTCTCCGGGGACTTGGGTTTGATTCTTGATGTTATGAATTCCAATGATAGTAAATATGTAGATCACCTCTGGGAGCTTGAAACCTGGAGGAAAGAGGAGGGGAGACGGCAGGCAGGGGTGTGAGAGCTTTCTTGTAGTTCACACATAAAGGACTGTTTGCAAACTACAGTGTTAACTAAGACTTCATCAGCCAAGGATTTATCTTCACATTAAAATCTGGGTTGGCTCTGGGGAGATACCACTGGTGTGAGTTCAAGTAGGATTAACTGCCTCCCAGCAATGCAAATTGGTTTACAACTTTTTTTGTTTTGTTTTGTCTTCAATATTTTTTGGGATATTTTTCTTAAATGATAATAATTTGCAAAAACCATGAAATATTATTTTTGGTTCTACAAATGTCAGAACACCAAAGAAAAACACTCTTCAGGAATCCAGATCTATTAATGAAATTAAAAATTAGGAGACTTGAGTTTTAATCTCAATCTCCTAAGTAGCCATGTTTAGGTAGGTTGCTTAATACAATTCTATGCTTAATTTTTTTTTAAATTTTCTAAATGGTGATTTTAAAATACTGGTTCTACTTATCTCACAGAATTATTGTTCAGGTTGTGAAAGTATTTTCTTTCTTTCTTTTCTTTTTTTTTTTTTGAGACAAGGTCTCATGCTGTTGCCCAGGCTGGAATGTAGTGGTGCAATTATGGTTCACTGCAGTCTCAAACTCCTGGCCTCAAGTGATTCTCCTGCCTCAGCCTCCTGAGTAGCTGGGACTACAGGTGTTTGCCACCAGGCCGAGTTAATTTTTTTCTATTTTTTTGTAGAGATGAGGGTCTCACTATGTTGTCCAGGCTGGTCACAAACTCCTGGGGCGCAAGTGGTCCTCCTGCCTCAGCCTCCAAAAGCACTAGGATTATAGGTGTAAGCCACCATGCCTGGCCTGTGAAAGTATTTTATTTTTAAGTTATGAACATTAGATAAATTTCAGACATACTATTACTTAGTCAATTAGATAATGACCTGCTGCTAGTCTGGGGTCAGGATAGGGAGGTGAAGCAGGGACCAGTATCTGGAGGGTTTGGATTTAAAAAGTAGGATTATTGAAGATGGATTAAAGACTTAAATGTAAAACCCCAAACCATAAAAACCCTAGAAGAAAATCTAGGCAACACCATTCAGGACATAGGCATGGGCAAAGACTTCATGACTAAAACACCAAAAGCAATTCCAACAAAAGCCAAAATTGACAAATGGGATCTAATCAAACTAAAGAGCTTCTGCACAGCAAAAGAAACTATCATCAGAGTGAACAGGCAACCTACAGAATGGGAGAAAGTTTTTGCAATCTACCCATCTGACAAAGGTCTAATATCCAGAATCTACAAGGAACTGAGACAAATTTACAAGAAAAAAACAAACAACCCCATCAAAAAGTGGGCGAAGGATATGAACAGACACTTCTCAAAAGAAGACATTTATGCAGCCAATAAACATATGAAAGAAAGTTCATCATCATTGGTCATTAGAGAAATGCAAATCAAAACCACAATGAGACACCACCTCACGCCAGTGAGAATGGTGATTATTAAAAAGTCAGGAAACAACAGATTCTGCCAAGGCTATGGAGAAATAGGAATGCTTTTACACTGTTGGTGGGAGTGTAAATTAGTTCAACCATTGTGGAAGACACTGTGGCGATTCCTCAAGGATCTAGAACCAAAATACCATTTGACCCAGCAATCCCATTACTGGGTATATACCCAAAGGATTATAAATCATTCTACTATAAAGACACATGCACATGTATGTTTATTGCAGTGCTATTTACAATAGCAAAGACTTGGAACCAACCCAAATGCCATCGATGATAGACTGGATAAAGACAATGTGGCATATATACACCATGGAATACTATGCAGCCATAAAAAAGAATGAGTTCATGTCCTTTGCATGGACATGGATGAAGCTGGAAGCCATCATTCTAAGCAAAGTAACACAACAGAAAACCAAACTCTGCATGTTCTCGCTCATAAGTGGGAGTTGAACAATGAGAACACATGGACACAGGGAGGGTAATATCACATACTGGGGCCTGTCAGAGGGTGGGGGAAAGGGGAGGAAGAGCATTAGGACAAATACCTAATGAATGCAGGGCTTAAAACCTAGATGACGGGTTGATAGGTGCAGTAAACGACCATGGCACATGTATACCTATGTAACAAACCTGCACGTTCTGCACATGTATCCCAGAACTTAAAGTTAAAAAAAAAAAAAGTAGGATTACTAAAAAAGCAGGATTACTGGGGGTTGGCAGAGGCCTTTTCTTGAGCTCAGGAATGGATGATGCCACTGAAAGAGCAGATGTGGAAATAAATTCTGGAAATGTTTCGCATACCACTTGTAATGCTGTTTTTAAGATAATTGCTTGGGTAAATAAATTCCTTATACATTGACTAGTAAAGAGATACTCAACTTTGTACATTTGATGCCATATTCACTTGCTCTCTAACTTATGTTACCATGGCATTAATTTAGTATAAATAAAAATGCTCTAGGTCTGCTCAGTGCTGAGCCCTGCAATCTCAGCACTCAACATTTCTTATCCACTAAAGCACACACCATTGTTTACATGTGGAAGACTGACTATGCAGCCAGTCTAGTAAGCAAGCAAGCAAGCAGGGTCCTAGATATTAAAAATGATCATTCCTGTAAACCATCAAGCCACAAATCAACAAGCTTAATCACAAAAGGTTCTTGAGGGAACAAAGTTGAAATAACATCCATTGAGTCATTGTGGAACTATCTGTACTTGTGGTTGATTTGCCAGGTAAGCTGGTTTTTCCTCAGTTTCCTCACCTGTTAAACAAGAGGCAGAATGATGTTATCTCTAAAACACTTCTTGCTTTGAAATACTATTACTCTAAATAAGAGTTTGGAGAAACTCACAAAATACATCCTTGTTAACTCTCAATAAGCCCAAACAATATTCCAGGACCCCACAAAACCAGAGAACTAACAGGACCCCTTGTAGACCAGTCTCTTTGTGCAACGTAGGGAGAAAGGGGGGGGGGGAACTAAAGAACTTCCCAAAAGGTATTAAAAATAGCAACATGTAATTATGAAAAATCTTGTTCCACATTAGGTAGCCACATTCAAGAAACACTGTTGGAGATCTACTATGTCTAAGGCACGGTTTAAGTTATTATTGTTCAATTTTGAAATTATTATTGTTAACTTGTCAGTAATTTCTTAAACCTAAACTGATGAAACTCGCCTTGGGTGGACATAAAAGTAAAGCCATGGCCAAGGAGGGAGACAGTCTACAAATAAACCAAAAATAAAATGCAAGTGACATCATTAAAGGAAAAAAGCCAACACACTGCACAAAGATCAAAGACAAAACAGAGAAACATGATTGGTTAATACTGGGCTTTTGAGTATTTCATGTGCCTGAGAGGTCCGTCCATCCATCCACACCACACTTCTTCACCATGCTGTTGCAAACCAATAACAAGTCCAGCTTCAGCGCGGACAGGGCGCAGGGCGCAGACCCTGTGCATATCCCAGAATCCCGGACCCACTACCACTCCACTCTGGGAAGAAGGCGTTTCCCCTTGGGTGACTGTAAGATAAAGCAGCTTCTTCGATCTCTTTGTCCAATAAGAAGAAAACGTTGGCCCATAAAGAAAGAAAGAAACAAATAAATAGGAAAGGTGTGAGAAGGAAGGGAAGCTCCTTTCTTTTCTGTTTAAATTTCCCGCACCCTTTTACCTCCCCGCCTTCTCAGACGGTCTTTACTTTGAGCAGCAGAGACCCGGGCCGCTCAATACCCGGCTCTCCCGGGGAGGGTACTTGGAAAGTAGGCGGGACAGGCCGGATGAATAATTCGGTGTCCGACTTTTCCTGCCTTCGGCGCAGTCCCTCCCCCGCTTCGTTACTCGAGTGCACACGCGGCCGGGCTCTCGGCCCTCGATTGCTTCAGCCTATCACCCTGGGATGCCGCCTGCCGCCGCCGCCGCCGCCGCCGCCGCCACCGCTACCGCCGCGGCTGCCGGGCTTGTGGGATCTGTCGCGGAGCAGGAGCCAGAGCTGCGGCCGGAGCTGTGGCCTGAGAGTCAGGGGGCGGGCAGGCTCATTCCAGAAGTGGGGACCGAGGACAGGCGGGCTAGAACCCGGGGCCACCGCCCCCTACCCCTCCTCAGGCTGAGGGAACGGGCACTCGGAGCTTGAGGCGGCGGCGGCGGGAGCCGGTCAGAGGGGGCGGCCCCTGGCGGCGACGCCCCCAAGCCCAGCCCTGCCCGGCCCCGCTCCATCCCCAGCCAGAGCCTGGTCTGACCGCGAGAGACGCCGGCGAGGCTGAAGAAGGCGGCTCCGAGGAGGTGGGAGGGCGAGCCTCCCCTCCCGGGTTCTTCTGCGTCCTCTCCCGGGAGGGACCCACACACACCTGAGCCCGGACTCACCCTTGGTCGGGGCCACGCTGGATCCTCTTCCCGGCCTGGATCCCGCCCGCCGGCTGCAGGTGGGCTGCAGCGCCCGAGCCCCGGGCAGTGGGCGACGGGGAAGGAGGTGAGAGGTGTCCGCGCCGGCTGCCGCTCGGGTCCCTGTCCTCGCTGCGCGCTCTCCTCCTCCCCTTCCCGCAGGCAGGGCGCGGAGCCGCGCGCCAGCCCGCCCTGAAGCCGCCGCCTCGTCCCCCTCCCACCTCGGGGCACTATGGAGCTCTCTCCGTCGTCCGGAGGAGCCGCGGAGGCGCTGTCCTGGCCGGAGATGTTCCCGGCGCTGGAGTCCGACTCGCCGCTGCCCCCGGAGGAACTGGACGCGGTTGTCCCAGTCAGTGGAGCCGTAGCCGGTGGCATGTTGGATCGGATCCTTCTGGAGTCCGTGTGCCAGCAACAGAGCTGGGTCCGGGTGTACGGTAAGGACCACAGGCCGTCTTAGAGGCTGGTGTTTCCTATTTTTGCTTGGGCTGAAATTCATTCCCTAAGTCACAGGCTCATTCCCAGTCCTCATCCGTGCTAGGTCAGTTTCCCACATCCCTTTTTGTTCTGGGGGTGCATTTCTGACAAGTTTCTTGAGACTATCACTTGGGCAGGGATGTGACTCAGTATGGTCTTTGGACCTCTTCAGACACCTGCAGTAAGTTTAATGCGGAAGTTGGGCTATCCAAGACGTAATTCTTAGGCTATTACTTCAAGGGAACTGCCAGGCAATCAATCTTCAAGAAGGTATGATGGAAAACTCCATGAAACCAAGTGAATGGATTTTCGTCTCTTTTTCTTGTTGAATGAGGCAAGACTGGAAACAAAGATATTATGAAAAAGCAGAGAGTAAGCTAATGAATGAAAAAAAAGTACAAACTATGTATTTGGTGGGAGCAGACTAATCTATAACCTCTGCCTGAACCTCACTCTCTCTAAAAGCAACCACTTATTCCAACGGGTGTGGATTGTTTCAGATTACACTATTGTTTCTGAATGTCGTTGTAAAGTGACTGGGTTGCCACTCAGCAGGTTAAAAGTGATGAACACACTAAAACTTTGCCTTTCTGCATTCCTGGTAACCACCTCTTTAATTAAAACTGAATGATGAGATTCTATTAGGGTGAGCCTTGTGGCAGCACTAAAACCATACTGGTTTTGAAAACTCATAGCTTAAGGATTTATAGCCTGGCATTCAGGACTGAGCTGTGGCTTTCCAAAATATTGAAACGGCAAGATGTTTATCGCTTAGCTTACGTGACTACAAAAGACATTAGTAATGTGGCTGAGTATAAGATGGCAAATTTGAAGCACTTGGGATCAAACACAATGTTAAGATGTTATCCTGCAGTCGTGTGCATCTAAGCCTGTAGTGATCAAGTACCTTATGTTTTTTTCTTTCATCTTTCTGAACAGGGTATATGCTTACTATTCAAGAGTGACCAAGACTTAGAAGGTTTTTTTCTGTGTAGTTCAGTTGATTTGAAAACTTCATGTCCATCACAAAGATCATAGAACAAGGAGTCCAGAGATCTAAGTTCTTGCCTCAGTTCTACCACTAAATGGCTATGGGATTTGGGGCAGATCGAGTCACATTTTTGGCTTGTGATTCCTCATCTGTAAAGTGAGTGGATTGGATTAAATCATCACTAGTGACCCTTTTAATCATAAAAATGCAGCAATTCTTCTTATAACCAGTTCTTAAGGATTTATTTGTGTACCACTTTGTATTTTGCTGGCTGTTTCTTGATGTTACTCTACGTACCGGAAGACTTAATGCAAAGGAGTGGGAGACGATGCAAGGTCACCCAGTTTGTTCTCAGCAAATTAGATTAAAAACTTTGGTGCCTGATTTTCCGTCTGCCTGCTAATCCCACTTAGCTGGTCATTTAGAACAAAGGTTGATGAGAATCTGAAAGTGCATATGAATTAGAGTATATTGTAGTTACAACGTTTTCCCATTCTATCATCTTCCTCTCCTTACACACTTCTTTGGCATACTGTTTATTTGTGTGATGTTAGAAATAGGGCCATGCTATTCTAAGAATACATGTATATGATAATTCGGTATTTCAGTATCCAAAACTGTCTGGGTTCTCTGGACCTAGTGTTAACTATCATTCTTCATTTGTAAGGACATAAAAGTCTATAAGTGTATGTTGTTTTGTAGTCCATTCCTAGGGGTTGATTTGTGAAATATATATTGTATATTTTGTGTGTGTGTGTGTGTGAGAGAGAGAGAGAGTGAGAGCAAGTTTACATTGTTTTTTTTTTTCTTTCGTCCTTCTGAACAGGATATATGTTTATTGTTCAAGAGTGACCATGACTTAGAAGTTTTCTTTCTGCGTAGTTCAGTTGATGCCAAGACTTCATATCAGACATCACAGAAATGCATGGTATGTATACGTGTGTGACACACACATATACATACCATGCCTTGCATTTTTGTGACCAATTGCAGACTTTCCACTGCATTGTAACTTTTTTTGTTTTCTCTATCAATTAACCAGAAGTTGTTTTTATTTATTGTTTAGTATTGCTACTTTCCTTCCTCTGAGGCAGCTCATCCTGGATACTACTTTGTTGTCTTTAGTTTGATGTAAATATTTCAGAACTATTGGAATGACTCTTGGCTATGTCCTTAGCTAGTTTTAAGTTGCCTATTGTATGAACAGGGTGTATGTTTGAAAACTTTGAAGTAAAAACTTTGAAATAAAAGTAATAGAATGTAGAAAAACAATTTGGAGAATACACTAGTTTTGTTTTTCTTGTTTCTTGTCTGTGTGTTCAAACCTTCATTGTCTTGGATCATCTAGGTTCGTCTCACAATTTAAAGAGACTTTGATGAGTGTAGTCTAACATGTTTCAGGGAAATCTACAAATTGGGAACCTAGTCTAGAGGATACAACTAGAAACCTAGAGTATACAACTGGGGATGGAGAACTTGGTTTCATTCTGGCTTTGCCGCAAGTTGGTTGTCTAACTCTGGGCAAGTAGTTTTAACTCATGGCCTCTAGGTTTCAGCATAAAAGTGGAATCTGGAGTAATTGGTATCTGTGGTCCCTTTTAGCTTTAAAGTTGTCTGATTCTGTGGCTTGGCCCATTATTTTACCTGCAGGTTGGCCTATAATCTTTATCCTGGCTCTTGGGGCCAGGCATTAACCAAGCCCTTAACTTAGTGCATTTAAATCATGATTGTTAGGGGATTCTGGGGAGCAGTTTTATCAAAAGGTCAGTGAACTGAGTTTTCAAAGAAGATATATTGAAGGCAGATGTTTATTTATTTGGAATGTTTTCACAAGATAGGAAGGTGAGTATGGGGATGTTGCTTAGGTCTAGTTCATACAGTTTTGAGACCTAACCTACATAGCCATGTGGGTTCTAAAGGTAGGGTAATAATAAGGAGCTTTATTAAGTGCAATTTACATCTCCTGCAATATACTTCTGTTTGCAATCATGATGGGAACAAACAACAGAAGTAACCCTCCAAAGAATATCTTAACAGGAACTTCTAGAAACAATATTTTATTAGTTTGCCTCACAAAATTTGAAGACTAGGCACTATTTTGAGTTTGTTGTTGACAGGTTTGGCTCCTTGGTTGATAATACATATATATTGTGTACATATGTATATATTGTCATAATACATATACTCAGGGTTTTGTGTATTGCCATGATTTGGAAAATTTTTCTGGAATATGTTCAGAGCTTTATAATAGGTGGATCTATATTTAGAACACAAACTAATGCACATTTTTGAGACGTGGCTGAGAGAAAAATATTTATGCTGTCTGTCCTAATCTTCATTTTCTTTTAGTTGTAAAATGTTTCATTTGTTTTATTCCAGTATTATAAGTTGTGCCCATGCCTTGTCAAGACTATAAAATTTTTGATATCAGGGAGCCTTGTTTATCTTTGTATTCTTATCTTGCCACCCCCTTCATTGTCAACTTGTCTGCCAGATTGGTACCTTGCTCGTAGTAAGTCAGTGTCTGTTGAATGTTGATCTGTTTGTCCTTTGACCATCCAGATCTCAACCTGACCGATTGTATGGGTGGTAGAGTAGCTTAAACAAAGGCATGCCACAAACAGCTAAATATGGATACAGAATCCAAGAGCATCAAATGCAGAACATTTTTCAGATATTTATAGCCTCAAAGCAAAGTCAATTGGCTGAAAAAGCTCAGCAGCATAGCGAAAGGAAACGGGAGTGGCAAAGCTAGCCTCACTGTCTGTGCTTTCTGGTAAACAATGAGAACATTAAAATTAAATACTTTACCATGAATGGATGGGGAGTGTAGGACACTCTGGGAGAAATTTAAGATCCCAATCTCTAGGACTGCCTGCGGTGGAGCTCTGCACTCATCAGTATGACAGGTCTGCAAGTATGTGCTCAGATATGCTCTTGGAGAGTTAGAAGGGAAATATAATCAGCACAAGAAAGGGATCAACAAGAAATCTTGTACTTTTAAATTTTAATATTATCAGAAGGAATTAGGTAAAATATTCTGTTAAGAAAATGAATAGCATCAACGTTATTACCATTAAGCTTGTATACAGCTCATTGTTTATTGATAACAACATAGGGACCTGCTGGAAAATTTCAAAGGGCTAGTACTATTTAAGCAAACAGAAGAAAAAGGGAATTAATCATACTTCATTAAGTACCTTATAATTCCAGAAATGTGGCAGTGGGAATTTGGTAAGAATTAATAAAAGTTCATATTCAAGAAGTGAATATGAGCTGATGCGACAGAAGTCTTACCTGGTTGTATTATATGATACTGCTTACACCTCACCAATTAAGACACAGGATGAGATTTTTAAAAGTTACGTTTCTAGAGGTTATGTCTCTAAATTTATTTAAAATGTTGCAACTAGTATTGCTAGAAGAAAATCAGTGAGTGCGTATAAAATACATCCCCAAACATGTTCATGTTCCTTAAATGTCTTAATTTCCTCAGGTACTGTTAATTCAATCTTTACACCTGAGTAGTCATATTTTAGAAGTTTTTGGAATCAAGCTTGAGTTCAATCCTTAGGATGTGGCATAGGCTTGTTGATGTATTAGTTTCCAATGATTTCCAAATACATTAAAACACATTAAGAGTAGACAGTTTTTCATTGAAATCAGAGAGAACTTCTAAGAATGCCTGGGCATGTACTGTTTAAGTGACTTTAAATAGCCCCCTTTTTTCTTCTTTTGAGAGAAAATTTGTATGTCTTATTTAAATTGTGTGCTCTATTAATGTAGATGATAGACAGTTTCATTTATAACATCTTAGTATTGTTCTATCCTCTATCATGTTGGTTTACTGCTATTTGATTTTCAAACAGTGAAAATATTTTTGAGGAATAAAATTATACATCCACAATCTCTTTTCCAAAACCATTTGGACTAGACAGTTATGTTAATATTTCTGCAGTTAAACAAATGAATAGGCCGGGTGTGGTGGCTCACGCCTGTAATTCCAGCACTTTGGGAGGCCGAGGCGGGTGGATCACTTGAGGTCAGGAGTTCAAGACTGTCTGGCCAACATGGTGAAACCCCGTTTCTACTAAAGTACAAAGAAATTAGCTGGGCGTGGTGGCATGCACCTGTAATCCCAGCTACTTGGGAGGCTGAGGCAGGAGAATTGCTTGAACCCGGGAGGCGGAGATTGCAGTGAGCTGTGATTCCGCCTTTGCACTGCAGCCTGGGCGACAGAGTGAGACTATCTAAAAAAAAAAAAAAAAAAAAAAATCATACCAAGTGGTATAAAGACTATAAATAGCCTTAAGTCAGTGCAGGTCAGACTTTACTGCCAGAAAAGTTGCATACAGTCTTTTGCTTTTCAGAGCTTTTTTGATTTAGGAATTGCAGATATGGAATTGAGGATCTGTACACGTCTTCAGATATAAATAATACAGAGTTCTAGAACACCCCTCTAAGAATAGTTTGTGTGGATATCCTTTATCTTTTTCAGATAATAACATTTACTGAACACATTTTTAAAAATGGGCCGGGCGTGGTGGCTCATGCCCATAATTCCAGCACTTTAGGAGGCCAAGGTGGGCGGATCACCTGAGGTAAGGAGTTTGAGACCAGCCTGGCCAACATGGTGAAACCTTGTGTCTACTAAAAATACAAAAAAAAAAAAAAAAAAAAAAAAAAAAAATTAGCAGGGCATGGTGGCACGTCTGTAATTCCAGCTACTCGGGATACTGAGGCACGAGAATCGCTTGAGCCCAGGAGGCAGAGGTTGCAGCTAGCTGAGATCGTGCCATGACACTCCAGCCTGGGCAACAGAGCGAGACTCAGTCTCAAAAAAAAAAATAAAAAAGTTGTACAGTTGTGTGTCCTACTATAGTGAATGAAATTTCTGTGGTTTGCTAAGAAAAAGAAAAGAGATTCACATGACATAGTAGGCTTTACCAAGATTATTAAGGAAATGGTGGCAAGGTAGTGGTTTCGGATCCTTTGTTTCATTAGAAGGAAGGATGAGGTAAGTTGAAATAGAGGGTTTATGTAATTGTTCTTTGCAGTTGCTTTCTTCAGTAGTACAAAGTAATTTGATCACCTTTTAAGTAGGTGAACCACAAAAAAGCATTCAACTAATAACTGTTAATTCAGAAAAACTTCAGCTGTTTGCTCCCTTGTGCCTCCCTATTGGAAAAACTTTTAACTAACTAGAGAGTTGTTTGGTCTTGTTAACCAGGAGGAGGAGTTTGAAGTGTACTAAGGGCACTGCTAAAATTGCTTCACCCTGTCTTGGCAGAGGGATAATTGCTGTCTGATGTTTGTAAAAACACCTTTCTTCCCAAAGGCTGTCAAGTACTTCTTAAGGCTAGCATGTAGAAAACCCTTTTGCAAATTTCATGTAGTTTATTTTATAGTGAGAGGGCAGCCCATCAAGAAGTAATGCGGTACACAAATAGAAGGGAAAAGAGAAGTCTTGAGGCCCAGTGCAGTGGTGTTAGTGAGTATACAGTAAACAAAAGAGATAAAAATTGAACCCTTAAAGGCATAACAACATTTCATTTGCTAGACTATGATACAGAAGTTATCACTTTCCTAATCTCTACAGCTGGGTTCAGATATGAGCTGTCTGAATTTTACCTTCCCTTACCAGGTGTTAGTAACATCAGTTAATTGTCTTTGTTGGCTTTGCTCATAAGGGTTCAATTTAGATCCTGATTATATTTTTACCCCTCTATAAATTATCTTCAATGTTGCTCAAGTTCCGTTCACATTGTGTCACTTGTAGCAGACTTTCTAAAAGTACCCCTTACCTCCATCCCTGAGTCTAAGGGATTGGTAATACTTATAGGTATTGATTGAGAGAGTGAAAATTTAGTGAGGGGAAAATATTCAACATAGATAAGAAAACAAAATTCAGAAGAATAGTCTGAAAAGTTAAAATGAAACCTTAAAGTCAATAGTTTTTGACATTTTTCAAAGCAATCCTTTAGGTTTTCTCATTAAAGAAACTGGCTCAGGAAGTTTAGCTTATTCCCAAAATTGGAGACAGACTCCACAGTTTGTCAGGATTGGAACTCTTAACCTCAGATTCCTTAGCCTCCTGATTTAGCTTCTAGATCTTGCTGCCTTCCCTTAGGGAGATGGCCTCTCAAAGCTGAAGGTCAGGAAAACTCGACAGTGAGAAATACCAGATTGTTAGTTTCACAGTCTTTTAAGGGAAATGCTGGAAATACCATTACCTAGGTAACAGAAAACAAAAATGGACAAAACATCCATAAAGTAGGAGGATGAGAATAATTTCATAATAATCCTTAAGAGATAGACCAGAGGACAGATGAGATTTTTTTTCATATTTTTCCTAAGCTTATTATCCATAATTTTTTTGGTGCTGTGATTGGAAGTGATGTCTGAAGGAAATTTGAATTTCATGTATGATGCTTAGAACCCTGAATAATACCTAATAACTTTGTACCTTCCACTTGAATTTCTAACCTCTGATTCCTATCATTAAAAATTAATACCCTTTTTCTGATTATGAATATAATTTGTGCTTAACATAAAGAATTAGAATTTTAGGAAAAGCCAAAATTAAAATCATTTGTAATTCTACCTCTTAGAGATAACTATTATTTTTTAAAAAATATTAATTTTAGAGACAGGGTCTCATTCTGTTGCCCAGGTTGGAGTGCAGTGGCACAATCATAGCTCATGCCCAGCTTGGAGTGCAGTGGCGCAATCATAGCTTACGTAATATCCATTGCCTGGGCTCAGGATCCTTCGACCTCAGCCTCCTGAATAGCTGGGACTACAGGAGTGTGCTACCACGCCTGGCTGAGATAATTATTCTTTTAATATTTTATTGTGTTTTATTCCAGTCTTTTTTGTGTACAGATTTTTTTGTATTAATACATATTTGGTATCAGATTGCATATATTTTACATCCTACTTTTTTTCTCTTAAATGTATTTTCTCATGTTATTGAAAACATTAACACATTTTTTCAAATGTTTTTATTTATTTTTAAAAATAGGTAATATATTCCTTTGTTCCAAAATTCAGAGTATAAAAAGATATTCCATGAGCTCTCTCTTACCCTTCCTCCCTGCCTCTACAACTTGTCATCTGGCAGGCATGGTCCCTCTTCTCAATCAATAAATACTTGAAATTGTTATGTATCTTTTCATACCTATTCCACGTGCATAGAAGCAAATATAGAGATAGATAGATATGTTAAAATCCTGCCATAAGTGGGGTCCAAGAAATCTAGTTTACAAAAAATTCAGGGTTATATTTCTGTGAGGTTAGTGAAATGACCAGAACAAGCCTGCAAATGAAGTTGGCCATGAGTTCTGGTGGTCTGGAGCCAGTAAATTGCTTTATATCTGAAATGATATCATAGGTTTTTACTGTATATATGCATTTTTCTCTATTTTTACACATATGATAACCCATTAGAATTGATTTTTATCTGCACTTTGAGATTCCTTCTTCTTCCTTCCCCCCTGCCCCTCACTTATTAATGTATCTCAGATATATTTTCCTTTCATTTTGTAAAGAGGTCCCTCATTCTTTTTATGGCTGCATAATACCTGAATTAATCATAACTCATTTAATTATTCCCCAAGTTTTGCTAGTACAAGTGATTCTGCAGTGAATGATCTTGAGTATAAGCCATTTTGCTTGTGTATATCTGTAAGAAAAATTCATAGAATTGCTAGGTCAAAGGTATGTGTATTTGTAATTTTGAAAGATATTGCCAAATTGCCCTACCTATCTATACTTTGCCCGCAATATATGAGAGTACCTGTCTACCCACACGTAGTGAATTATTATGAAATTTTGAATCAGACAATCTGAAAGGTAAAAATGATGTCTTAATTTAATTTTTTTATATCTTTTACATTAAGCGTGATTGAACATCTTTTCATTTTTAAGAGCCATTTAAATATAACCTTTTCTGTGAACTGTACATACCTTTTGCCCATTTTTTTTGGGTTCTTGGATCTTTTTCTTAGTGATTTGTAGGAACTATTAGTATATTAAGCAAAGCATACTAAAGAACTCTTAGTATTTAAGTAAAGAACTGTTTATCTGCAACAGTTGGCAGTATTTTCATTTTTCTTATGGTATTCCCTCCACCCTTATGAAGAAATGATTCTTACACAATTGAATGCATTGGATTTTTCTTTTATGGCTTTTTGGTTTTATGTCATAGTTAGAATGGCCTTTCCTGGGAGTTCTCTGGATCTTTATTTTATAACCTCAGAATAGGAAAGCCCATTCTTTTTTTTTCCCCCTCTACATACCCTAAGTACCTAAATACCCTTGGGGGACAAAAAAAAGAATGGGCTTTCCTATTCTGAGGCTGTGAGATAATTCTCTCTTGGTTTATCTAGTACTTCGTTGGTTTTATTTTTTACATTCAAATCTTTGATCCAGTCTGGTATTAAATATGAGATATGGATCCAACGTCATTTTTTAAAAGATGGCTTTCCAGTTGTCCTGCCACCATTTGTTGAAGAAACCAGCTTTTTCGCACTGATTTAAGAAGACTTCTTTATTCTATACAAGATTGCCATTTATATTTTGGGTTATTTCAAGATTTTCTCTTCTGTTCTATGGTCTGTTTATATTCATGTGCCAGTATCACACAGCTTTGTTGTTGAGCCTTTATAATATGAAAATACAATTTTTAATGACTAACATTATTTAACCATTATTCTATTTTAGATGTTAACATTTTTCAAAAAGTTTAACACTTTACTGATTTGTCTTTGTGCACAAAGCTTTGATCCAAACTTCTGAATGTTTTCTTATACTGAATTCCTAGAAGAGTATGAAATGTTTTTAAAGGCCTGAGATTTAGTGCCAAATTGGTGAAACCTTCCTGGAAAGTAATTCCTGCCTCTAGTATGGGAAATATGGCTCATAATTTTAAGTTCTACTGCTGTGTTGCTACTTTCAATGTATTAAATGTATTAAAATCTTTTTACATAAATTTTATATAATACCTTAAACGTTACTTAGCACATGCTAAATGCCTTGAGTCCTTATGCCTTTAAGACTGTCCTTCAAAAACGTAGTTGTTGTTTAAATGGTACTCCTTTTGATTAATGGCATATTTCCAAGTGAATTGAGGGAAGGGTGGGAGTATAGACTCAAAGCAATTGGTCTGCTAAAGGTCAAATCCATGACCATGGCCTTATTTGTATTATGTCAGACCCTCCGACTGAAATAACTTGATGCAGACATAATGTTTTAGGTATTCCAAGAAGCACACAGTTGGTAACTTTTATTTCAGCTAGAAAGAGTTGACGTTCATGAAAGTTATTTTGAACATGATTTGAATATAGTTTCATTTAGTTTTACCTGGATGAGTGATTGAGTTGTATGTCTTATATAATACTGTGTTAATGACCCAGTTTTATAGCATGGGATTAATTTAGGTATGTTCTGAGGAAAGTTTTTCATAATGTTAAAGAAAGCCGAATCCAAGTAATGGCAACAAGAACTAATATTAATGATTAAAGTAATTTAAAATCTTTTCTTCAGAAAAAATAATGGCAGGGATAGGAATAAGACTATGGAAAAAATCATATTTTATATAGACCATTAACAAAGTTAACCAAATTTTCTTTTACCAGTTAGCTGTTTAGCATGTAATACATAAGCATAAGCTTGTCTTGCTAGGCCAGAAAGGAGCAAACTTAGAAAAAGAACAAACTGTTTAACTTTTAACAATGTCTTAGAGTAGTTTGAAAGTGAAATGAAAAAATAATCCCTTATCCAGTTAATGCTCTGGAGGTTTGTAGGAAAATTTGTTTAATTCGGGCAGGATAGAATATGCAAATATCTTGCTCCATAAATAAGTACTAAATAATGAATCCATATGAAGGATATGATACAGTGGGAAAGTATGCCAGTATTTTTGTCAGTTTTTGAAGTGTATGAAATTACTAGACACATTCTCTTTTTGTTTTTGGGGGTTCTTTTTTTTTATTTTTATTTGAGACAGAGTCTTGTTCTGCCACTCAGGCTGGAGTGCTGTGGCTCTATCTTGGCTCACTGTAGCCTGGACCTCCCAGGCTCAAGGGATCCTCCCACCAAGTAGCTGGTACTTCAGGTGTGCACCACTGCACCCAGATAGTTTTTTGTTTACTTTTTGTAGAGACGAGGTCTCACTGTGTTGCCCAGGCTGGTTTCGAACTCCTGAGCTCAAGCAATCCTCCTGCCCCAGCCGTCCAAAGTGCTGTGATTATAGGCATGAGCTGCTGTACCCGGCCACATTTTCTTTTTGAACTCAGTAAAAATCAATTGTAGTTTTAAAGCATTTTACTAATTTAGTTCATGGAAACATGAAATCGCTGTAGATGACAACATTATTGTTAGGAGTTAATCTATAACTGTATTGCTCTGAGGGATACACTGACAAGGTGAAGATTATTCTTGTTTTTTCAGTTCTTGTAATGAAAATTTTTTAATGTCATATTTTATGTAATAATTTTCCAAAAAGGATAGCATTTACACTATCTCCAGGGTAGTGACTGACAGCATAAAAAATCTCTTTGCCTGGCTATAATCTATATTTGCATGTTCCAGTTTGTGCTGAAGTATAGCATATCCACAATTACAGATTTCCCTCCATGCTTCCCTTAGGCTTGACTGTGTACAACTTTATGTGTGTTTGTAAATTTCAAGAATGCCCTTGAGTGAGGAAACCCAAGGCCTTTCTATTGCATGTTCCTATTTTGAAATGGCTGCTTTTTGTCCAAGTGGTTGGTGATTACTCTGTATCAATGTATGGACCTTGAATAAGATGGTCAGTACAGTAGCTACCAACTAACAAAAGATACGTTGTAATGTCTAAAATAATGACTTTGCTTTTAATGTTGTCTAGTTTCATAAAGACTTCATAGGAGTTTTCCTTTTTATAGAAAATAAAATTTATATTCCTGTTTTTGAATCTAGCTTGATAACATGATTAAGAAAAAACAGTATCATATGGTAATTCCTATTGAAATAGAAAGATACCCCAGATATAGTCAGATTTCTTCCTGTTTTGTTCAGGTCAGAAAGTCTTCAGTCATTCTTTTGCAAGTTCAACCAAAATAAGCTTAAGAGAACATTTTCAGTTATTTGCATTTTAGGTTATAGTCTATACTGAGATTGTCATGCCAGAGTGTCACCTTGAGAGAGGCTTGACTTTGTAATATCTATTAGCTGATCATCTTTCTTTTCCTGTAGCTTAACTAGCGTAATAAATTTCCCCATATATATCCGGTAATATTATTCTGTTTACCTGTGAACATATCGTATGAAATTATATGTTTTTACAGAGTTGCTTTTTCCCTACAGTCTTGAAAAACCTTGCGTTTTTTTCTGCCAACAAACTTATTAAACATGATAAGTCATTTCTCCATTTTATCAGGGAAATAATTGTGAAAAAGTTAGTGACTCCTAACGATTCTTGGTGACGTGAGATGATTACTATTTGACTCCCAATCCAGTAGTTTCTTTTGAAATATTACCCTCTATTATTGAAGTTCACATTTACTGTTTTAAATTTAACATATTTGTGTTAAAATGTATTACAAGCATTTTTGTGCTTTTCTAAGTTGTCTCAGAATTTAACAGTATGTCTTATCCTATCTTCTCTGCCTCTTTGAGACCCATGTGGATAGTAACAGATATTGAGTTCTTTGTTGAACTGCAGGAATAAAAGTGAGGATGCTAGGTAGAGTAACCAATAAATTATTTTGTGTTCTTTTTTTACTATGGTAAATATAGCAAACTTTCATTTTAAGTTTGCTATATTTAATAAGTGTACAATTTAATGATATTAAATACATTCACAATGTTGTGTAACCATCACCACTACCTATACCCCAAATGTTTTCATCATCTTCAAACTTCCCATTAAACAATGACTCTCCCTTTCCCCTCCTCTTAGCAGCTGGTAACCTCTATTCTTTCTGTCTCCATGAATTTGCCTATTCTAGGTACCTCATATAGGTGAAATCATACATTTGTCCTCCTGTGTCTGACTTATTCACTAAGCATAATGGCTTCAAGGTCCATTCTTGTAACATGTATAAAAATTTCATTTTTTATGGCTAAATATTCCATTGTATGCATAAACTATATTTTTTATCCATTCATTTGTTGATGGACATTTGGGTTGTTTCCACATTTTGTTTCCACATTTTGTCTGTTTTGAATAATGCTGCTATGAGCTTTGGTATACAAATATCTGTTTGAGTCTCTGCTTTCCATTCTTATATACCTAGGGGTGGAAATGCTGGGTGTATGGTTGTTCTATGTTTAGCCTTTTGAGAAACTGCCAGACTGTTTTGGTACAGCAGCTGTATGTACCCTTTTACATCCTTAGCAGCAATGCACAAGGGTTCCAATTACTCCACTTCCTTGCCAACATTTATTATTCATTTTTGGTTTAACCATCCTAGTAGGGGTGAAGTGATATCCCATTGTGATTTTCATTTGTATTTACATAATGACTAATGATATTGAGCATCTTTTTATTGCTTATTGGTCATTTATATATCTTCTTTGGAGACATGTCTATTCAAGTCCTTTTTTTGCATGAATTCTCAGTAGATGTATTGGTATTTTTTAGATTGTCACTGATGGCGTTAATTATTCTACATATTAATCTTAACTCTGGTAACTGTGACAGTCATGAGCATGATGATAATGATGATAATGAGAAAACTTGTTAAGTATTTGCTGTGAACCTGGCACAGTTGTAAGTGCTTTATACCTGTTAACTTATTTAATCTTTATAACTACACTATCAGGTAAATACTATTGTTTTTCTCATTTTATAGATGAGGAATTGGAGGCATAAAGATGTAGAGGAACTTGTCCAACGTTATACAGAAAGCAAGTGACTGATGTGGGATTTGAATCTAGACAGTTCCTCTCAAATCTGTGCTCTTAATCACTATATAATTTGACTTCTCACAAATAAAGAATGCAAATAGTTACTATAAAAAGTATTCAGTATGATGTTTGTTAATTTGTATCCCAATCCTGTAGTTTACCTATGAGTTTTATATTAGCACCGTGACTATAAAATAATGACATTTGTTATGCTTGATACGCTTTGGATGTCATAATTTACAGAATGTCTTCATCGAGTTGTATAAGTTTTATTAACCGTAGATAACATGAGGAAGCTCTGTGTGGGTGAGCCATTTGAATAGTTCTATATTTAAAAAAGGTTAAACAAAGTCTGTTAGCTCTCTAAAATTCATGTATTTTTAGCAGTAATATGAAATATGAACTTTTTTTTCTATAAAAGCATGTCTTTCTATGCCTATTAGTTATGTTTGATCAAGCCAGTGAGACTACTGACAGTTAAGAAATCACACAATCTTAAGAACCGCAAGTTGTATTCATCTGGGACATAGCTTTATTTACTCCAGGATTTATTCAGGTAGCTCTCTACTTTAGTATTAGTAATTCTAGGAAAGAGAATTCACTTTCACAGAAGCAGGTCAGTCAAAACATTGTTCAGAGCTTGGCCCTACAGGAGATATTTTAGGACATTGATAGAATTCACAGTTTTTTGTTTTTTGTTTTTCCTAGATGAGGGTCTTACTGTGTTGCCCAGGCTGGTCTTAAACTCCTGAAGTCAAGCAGTTCTCTTGCCTCAGTCTCCCAGGGAGCTGGGATTATAGGTGCATGTTTCTCTACTCACCTTCACATGTTCTTTTCTAAAAGCTCAGGCACACTGTGGGCTCTTAGTGGGCCTAGTTCTCTTTCTCTAAGTTCCTCTTGAGCCTGACTATACTTAACAGTACATATGCTTTATAATTCATAATTTATATCCCAGGGTTTATATTTCAAGGACTCAGAAACTTAAAGCATGATTCATACACACAAAACTGTGAATCAGTTTTGAAATTTAACTCCATTTCTTACAAATAGGTTGCAGTTCTTAAAAATCTGTGATTCTCTCTTGGCCAATTTAGCAATGGGAAGTGAGTTACAGTATTTCATTCTGACCAATTCATATATCCTTTTAGAAACCAGATTTAGGCGAGGCATGGTTGGCTGATGTCTATAATCCTAGTGTTTTGGGAGGCTAAGGCGGGAGAATCTCTTGAGGCCAGGAGTTGGAGACCAGCCTGGGCAACATAGTGAAAACCTGCCTCTACAAAAAATAAATTAGCCAGGTGTTGTGGCCCGCACTTGTAGTCCTAGCTACTTGGGAGGCTGAAGCAGGAGGATTGCTTGAACCCAGGAGTTCAAGTCTACAGTGAACTATGATCATGCTACTACACTTCAGCCTGAGCTACAGAGTGAGACACCGTCTCTAAAACAAACAAACAACCGGATTCAATAAGAAAATTGAAACAACAAACTACACATCTTTAAAGTGTAATTTGATGTATTTGAAATAAGTAACCATGAAACCATTACCACAATCAAGAAAATGAACATTTATTTTGTCTAAAAAGTTTCTTTGCATCCCTTTGTAATTCCCCGCTTTCCCCAGCCTAACACTAGACAACTGCTAATCTGCTTTCTATCTGTATGGATTAGTTTGGATTTTCAAGAATTTTATGGACATTAATCCCTCGGTATTTACCAGGGGATTGGTTCCAGGGTCCCAGCAGATACCAAAATCTTCAGATGCTGAAGTTCCATATATAAAATGGCATACTATTTGCGTATAGCTTAGGCTTATCCTTCCATATACTTTAAACCGTTCCTAGATTACGTAAAATACCTAATACAATGTAAATTCTCTGTGAATAGTTTTTATACTATATATATAGTGTATATATAGTATATATATAGCATATACATAGTGTATATATAGTATATATAGCATATATATAGTGTATATATAGTATATATATAGCATATATATAGTGTATATATAGTATATATAGCATATATATATAGTGTATATATAGTGTATACATGTGTATGTGTGTGTGTGTGTATATATATATGTATACTGCAACCTCCACCTTCCAGGTTCAAGCTATTCTCATGCCTCAGCCTCCTGAGTGGCTGGGATTAAGGTACACACTACTATGCTTGGCTAATTTTTTGCATTTTTAGTAGAGATGGGGTTTCACCATGTTTCCCAGGCTGATCTCGAACTCCCGAGCTCAGGCAATCCGTCTGCCTCCGCCTCTCAAATTTGGGATTTGCTGGGATTACAGGATTGAGCCACTGCACCTGGCCATACTGTATTGTTTTTTAAAATTTGTATTCTACATTTTTTATAGTTGTGTTTTTTTTCTTTTTACGGAATATTTTTGATTTGCAGTTGGTTCAATCCATGAATGTGGAATTTATGGAAGGTTAACTGTAAGTGGAATTGTATGATATATACTAATTTTTTGTTTGGCTTCTTTCAGCATATTTTGAGATTCATCCATATTGTTGCATGTATCAATAGTTAATTCCTTTGTACTGCTGATAGTATCCCATTGATATTCTACAATTATTTGCCAGTTCGCCTTTTGATGAACATTTGCGGCGTTTTTTAGTTTTTGACTATGACAGATAAAGTTGTTGTGAAAATTTGTGTACTAGTCTTTGCACACACCACCACACCTGGCTAATTGTTTTGTATTTTTCTGTAGAGACAGGGTTTTGCCATGTTGCCCAGGCTGATCTCAAACTCCTGGGCTCAAGTGATCCTCCTGCCTCAGCCTCCCAAAGTGCTAGGATTACGTGCATGAGCCACCATGCCTGGCCTTGTTTAATATTTTAAGAAACTGCTGAACTGTTTTCCTAAGTGGTTGTACCATTTTCCCACTAGCAGTGTGTGGCAGGTTCCATTATCACATTTTCCTACCAGCAGTGTACATAGGTTCCATTTCCACGTTTTCCTACCAGCAGTGTGTGTAAGTTCCATTTCCACATCCTCATCAATACTTAATTTTAGCCATTTCAAGAGATGTGCAGTGATAGCCATTGTGGTTTCAATTTATTCAGTGACTAATAATGTTGAGCATCTTTTCATACGCTTATTGGATATTCATATATCTTTAGTAAAATGTTCAATCTTTTGTCTATTTTATTTTATTTTATTTTATTTTATTTTATTTTAAGATGGAGTCTTGCTCTGTCACCCAGGCTGGAGTGCGATAGCATGATTTCAGCTCACTGCAACCTCTGCCTCCCGGGTTCAAGCGATTCTCCCACCTCAGCCTCCCGAGTAGCTGGGATTACAGGCACCTGCCATCATGAGTGGCTAATTTTTGTATTTTTGTAGAGACAGGGTTTCACCATGTTGGCCAGGCTGGTCTTGAACTCCTGACCTCAGGTGATCTGCCTACCTCCACCTCCCAAACTGCTGGAATTACAGGTGTGAGCTACTGTGCCTGGCCTCTTTTGTCAATTTTAAAATTGATTTTTTCTTATTTATTGTATGAATTCCTCATATATTTTGGATATGTCATCTGTAATTATGTGATCTGTAATTATTGATCTGTAATTATTTTTTCCTCATTGATCTGTAATTATGTGATCTGTGATATGTGATCTGTGATACATGTCTGTGATTACAGATATGTGATCTGTAATTATTTTTTCCTCATTCTGTGGCTGGTCTTATTCTCTTAAACCTTTCAAAGAATTAAAATTCTTAATTTTGGCTGGGCGCGGTGGCTCATGCTTGTAATCCCAGCACTTTGGGAGGCCGAGGCGGGCGGATCACGAGGTCAGGAGATCAAGACCACGGTGAAACCCCGTCTCTACTAAAAGTACAAAAAAAAATTAGCCAGGCGTGGTGGCGGGCGCCTGTAGTCCCAGCTACTCGGTGAGGCTGAGGCAGGAGAATGGCGTGAACCCAGGAGGTGGAGCTTGCAGTGAGCCGAGATTGTGCCACTGCACTCCAGCCTGGGCGACAGAGCGAGACTCTGTCTCAAAAAAAAAAAAAAAAAAAAAATTCTTAATTTTGATAAGGTTGATTTATCCCTATTTTCTTTTGCTTTGGTGGATTGTACTTTTGCTATTTTATTTAAGAAATCATTGTCGGCTGGGCACGGTGGCTCACGCCTGTAATCCTAGCACTTTGGGAGGCCGAGGGGGGGGTGGATCACGAGGTCAGGAGTTCGAGACCAGCCTGACTAAATGGTGAAACCCCATCTCTACTAAAAATACAAAAGTTAGCTGGGCGTGGTGGTGCACGCCTATAATCTCAACTACTCAGGAGGCTGAGGCAGGAGAATTGCTTGAACCCGGGAGGTGGAGGTTGCAGTAAGCCGAGATCGCGACACTGCACTCCCAGGCGACAGAGCGAGACTCCATCTCAAAAAAAAAGAAAAAGAAAAAGAAATCATGGTCTAGCCCAATTTCACAAAGATTTTCTTCTAGTTTTTTCGTTAAAAGTTTTATAATTTTTGTCCTATCATCCATTTTGATTGTATTTTTGTGTGTGGTAAAGAATAAGAATTGAAATTCTTCTTTTTTTAAATGGATATCTAATAGCACCATTTGTTGAAAAAACTATCCTTTCAGCACTCAGGTGCCTTTGTATCTTTGTTGAAAATGAAATATATGTGTGGGTTTATATCTGGACTATTCAGTTCCATCGGTCTGTTGTCTATCTTGATTTACAAGCATACTGTTTTGATTACTATAGATTAATAATAAATTGAGGTGAGATATACAAACCTGACTTTTTTTTTCAAAGTTACTTTGACTACTCTAGATCATTTGCATGCCAATAGGTCTTGTTCTGTCACCCAGGCTGGAGCTCAGTGGTGTGATCATTACTGTAGCTTTGAACTCCTAGGCTCAAGCAGTCTTCCCACCTCAGATTCCTAAGTAGCTAGGACTGCAGGCATGTACCACCATACCAGGCTGATTTTGTGTGTGTGTGTGTGTGTGCCTGCAAGAGTGTGTGTGTGTGTGTGTGTGTGTGTGTGTGTGTGTGTGTGTGTGTG
>NW_026652748.1:0-25289 GCF_009828535.3 Hylobates moloch
CTCTGTCCGGGAGCCGTCCCTCCGTTCTTTCCTCTCCCTCCCCTGCCTGCAGCCGCCGCGCTCCCTCCTCCTGCTGGCGGCGCAGGGCTGTGCTTCCGCCTCCCTCCTGCGGGCGCACGAGCTGCCCGCGCTGCTAATGAGCAGGCTCCAGGCTCCGCCCGGCCAGGGGTGCGCACACGCCCCACGCCGGAGACGAGCTCCCGGGAGCGGAGCTATGGATACGCCTGGTGCGGCCGCTGGAGAAATGAACTGGAGGAGGCATCCAGCATCTCACACTTTCTGGCCACTCAGCTTAACTAAGCCATAACCCCAGACTTCTTCCTAAATCTCCAGTAATTTACAGGTGCTGAAAAGTCAATGAGGGGTTTGAGCACAATCTGTGTTAACAGTATTGTCAGTATAGAGATGCTAATCTGGCTAGATTCTAGGGATGAAATGTTCAAGGGACGGTATATGATTCTTTCTGGTTGTTATTTTGACATATTTTGGCTATACTTACAGATCTGTAAAATAAACCAATCTTCTAATCATGACAACACAGATTCCTAATTAAAGGCAGCTGATACTTATTAAATACCAGGCTCTGTTTAATAGGCTCTTTTTTCCCAGCTGATCTTTACTACAATTCTGTGAGCACTACTAGCACCCCTATTCTATATTTTAAGAATTTGGGACTAACTTTTAAAACAAGACGGTCTTAAAACAACACTAAAGAACATGTCCAACCTTGCAGAGATTCTAAGTTTCTGAGCCTAAATAATAACTGAAATCTGTAGCTCCCACAACCCATACCCTGTGTATAATGTGTTGCAGCATCTTGGACGGTACTGTGTAACTGAACCAACAAAGATAATAGGACCATCAGCAAATACACACCACGAGACTAATGAATACCTAGAATCCTACTGAGACTTGTAAATAGTCAAGCACCCTAAGTAACAATAGTTCAAGTGCATGCTAAGCATGGTGATTACTTATAAAAGACAGCAACCAGTATGAGTTAAGACAGGCAAATAATGTTCAAAATGTTCAGAATCAATGTCCAGCCACTTATGAGTTGAATTCCCCACTCTAAAAAAGAGGCCAGATGTGATATATTCTAAGAAGTCTACAATGGGCGTGGTCTTTTTGCAACCAAAGAGGGCTTTTTAAACACTTGTTTCCCATTAAGAATATGCAATAGCTAATTAATATTAAATCTGAAAATCAATGTAATTTATTTCAACTAACCTTACATGAAAAAAATCATTACTCATTCAAGCTTTTAGAATTAGATTAAATAGCATTGAGTATCAGATTTACTTCAACCCATAGAAATAATAGACAGTTAATTAATAAAGTAAGTAATTTAACTTTACTTTTGTGTCATGATGTATTTTTCCTTAGGAAAAGGATAAGACATTTTTTCCATGGTATAAAATACTAGAATATGACTTTTATATTTTTCTTCATGAAGATTAAAGAATTAATAAAATAAGTACAGACATATTTATTGTCAACAAATCTATCCAGATCATTCATTCTCCACTCAAGAAATTATTCTCGGCAAGCTTTATTTCTCCATATGTACAAGGCAATTCAGAGGTCAAAAATTTTAAAACACTTAAATGAATATCAACCATTAATTAACTAAGAGTACATTTTATTTATAAACAACTTTAAAAGACTATAAAAAAGGTATAACAAACTTCTACTTTATCAATACTGCCACTCCTGTTGAACACAAAGATATATAATTATAGTTTTCTCCCTATTTAAAATATTTATTGATTCTGGCATAATAATGTCATACTCATCCCTCAATAATCAGTGTACATGGAACCAGAAATCTTTTCTTTCACCTAGTCAATGTAAGTATTTCTGTGTTTTGCATGTTAACACTCTATTTATTCTGTGTTTCTAGTGCTTATCCTCAAAATTTTTATAGTTCCGTTCACATATGAATTCTACCAATCAGCACTATATATAAATAATGAAACATATAAAATGTGTTAAATAAATGGATGTAAGGTTTATGCTAAATTTTTCACATAGTAAGTACTTCAAAACCCTTATTATTTTTCCTTAAGCTTTTATGTGCGTATATTTTATCTCTCCAACTAAAGAATAAACTTCTAAATAAGAATAGTTTTGTCTATAAATTTTACGCATTTTAATACATTATTAATCTAGAACCTTGGACTAGAGTTTGGAATTCTTTTATGTATTCATTTATTGATTCAAAAAATAGGTGTCCATGCCATTTTTTCTAAACCTTGTGCAAGATGTAGGGTATACAATGATGTCCAGACTTTAGAGTCCTTGACCTCATGGAGTTTAAAGTGCAGTAATGTACAGTAATTTTAAAATCTATTTATTATTATTTAAAACAATAAATGAATATATTCTTGTCGAAAATAAATGAAAAGTCTGTCTGAATTCCCTGGCCAAGGCCAAAACATGAAAGCAAAAGAGCTGCCTGAAAACAGTGCAAGCCACTCTCCAGAGGGTATCTCTGTTGAAACAGCACATCTCATTATGGAAATAATGAGAAAAATTAGTAACTGTGCAAACGACAGCACATATGCATCTTTGTGTTTTCTGACCTTTTAGCATCGTCGAAGCAAGACCACAAACCTTTCAACACCATGCGTGGTATTAATCTTGCACAGAATATAATGTTTTCACATATTTTATTCTGATTTCCTACAAAGTAATTTCAATTTCTAGCTAAAGCTAATGGATTTTTCTAGTGAAAACATTGTGTACCGAATGACTTTCCAGTGAGATCTGCGTACCATGCGCCATTTTCATGTTCGTGCTCATTTCTCTGAAGTCTGTTTGCCTTTAATTCACCATGATAAAATTCCTTGTGTACTTTTATTGGCAACCATCGCATAGTGACACTTGCATCCAAATGTAATTCCATTTGAGCTTGGCAGTGTTTGCTTTTTTATCAGAATAGGAAAGTTAGAGGGAACAAGGGGCAAAGATGTGTGTAAGAATATCTGAAGGGCCATCACAGCATCATCACAAATTCAAGATTTTTTTGAAACATTAGACAAGGGACTGACAGCCATGCCCTGGGATGGCTGAAACACTTCACAACCTGCTCATGTTTATGACCAAAATCATCACCTAAAATGAATTCAATGTGTAAATATCATAATATTGTTTGTGTCTAAGTAATCATGAAGCAGCTAGGGAAGGGAGTATAATCTAGTAAGAAATTGGAACAAAAAATGTTAGACAAAATTCAAGAAGATTTAAAAGAAGAAAATTAACCTGTCTGTTCTGAACAGAATTGAAAAAGCACATCAATCACAGCTCTATACATTGACCACAGACTTAAAGCATAACATAAAAATAAAGAAGGCAGATAACTCAGGAAAACATTTCTATTAAATCTACTCCGTAAAGTTTTCCCATACTTTTGTTTTACTAACAGGAGCATACATTTAAATCTCACAAAATCATATATATTTTGTTGATTCAATTTGTAGCAGATAGAGGAGCATGTCCCAGTGCTATGACAGTGAGTTGTCACTATAACATACCACTGCTTTACATCTTACCCACAGGCTAAAATGTTTACCCCTACAGTCGTGACTTTGTATATGGCAGGAGATTGATACTAAAAGTAAATATATTTGGCTGAAGGGTAGATACATCTTTAGGCCATTATATCATTCACTAAAATTTAGCAGGCATTTACATATTTACCTACTTAGTTCATATGACAAATATGTTTGAGAGACTGCCATATACAAAAAAAAAAAAAAGATGGAACCATCTTACAAATTTAGAGATTACTTAAAGAAATGGAACTGAAGGGTTAACTGTGATGGCAAGAATGAAGAGAGCAAAACCAGAGGGTACTTCAAGGAGAACAGGCATGAGAGAGGCATTATAATTTAGAGGGTGCTATGATTTGAACCTATGTGCCCATCCAAAGTTTGTATGTTGAAACTAAAATCCCAGGACAATGATATCAAGAGATGGGGCTTTTGGTTAAGTGATTAAGTGAAGAAGGATCCACCCTCATGAATGAGATAAATGTCCTCATAAAAGATGCTTTAGAGGAATGCCTGGCTCCTCAGTCTCTTCTGCCATGTCCTTACATTGTCCGTTTTTGCCCACTTTTGTCACGTGAAGACGAAGCAAGAAGGTGCCACCTCGGGACCAACTGCCAAATCTCCGCTGCCTTGATTTCGGACTTCTCAGCCCCAGAACTGTGAGAAATACATTCCTGTTTTTTATAAATTACTCAATCTGTGGCATTTTGTTATAGCAGCATATAGACAAAAACAGGGTAAACAGCCTGCTGAGAGTGGATATTTTAGAAACTTGAGATGATTCAATGTCGCTGATTCTCCATTTTCTCATATGTAAAATGAAGGAAATAATGCTGATTACTTCATAGTTCATTGTGCAAATTAAATTAACTATGTAAATAAAGCAAGCAATATAGTTCCTTTTATCTAGTATACATTGTTTAAGTGTTGTTGTTATTACATGAGGAAAACAAGAACTTCCCCAAACAGAAGGATGTGGGAACCAAAACTAAGATATAAGAAATGACCAAAGTTCACTGTGACAATTTGGTCAAGCGCTGGTTAGGGAAGATAGCATAATGTTACGCATAGATATTATTTTAGGATAATTTCACTCCACCCCGAACTCCTCTAGCACTTTCCCTACGTCTTTCATTGCACTTCTTCATTTGTCTCTTTAATTACGGTTATTTATATAAATCTTTTAGCTTCCTACAAAAATAAGCTTGTGGTGGGACAGATTCTTAAGGATCTATGTCAAAGCAATTTTTCTATTTCCTGCAGCAAGTAACCCAGTAGTAATCACCCAGAATTTGTTAAAAGAATAAACATAGGAAGATTAATTTCAATTTTTTTCTTTGCTAATTTTTAATCAGAATTATACCATTGTTAGGGAGGGAGAAATTATAAATTGAGAACATGAGTATTAATATTTAAATCTGTTATTCTGCTTTATTTTAGAGCTTGCCATGTTTTGTGATTAAAAAAAGAAACAGGACATTCTATATAGCTGTTGCAAAACGTGTGGTCTCTTGGTGAACTGGCAGCACCAGCATTACCAAGAGTTCCTTAGTTTGCAGGACTACTGAGTCAGAATTCGCGTTTTGACAAAACTCCAGGTGATTCATGCTCTGCATTTAAGTTGGAGAAACACTGTTTTATAGTTCTCCTTATGTCCTAAATGCATTGTCAGTGAAAGAAAATACTATACGTATGATAATAATAACGGTAATATTAACAAAAATGTAACTATTAGTAATTTTATATGCTCTCCCAGATACTAAGTCTTTATTTAATACTTGTGATAATTCTGCGAAGTTGCAATTGATATCACCTACTAAACTGATACTCAGAAACCTGAAGTAATTCTCCAAGGTCACAAAGCTAGTGAATCACAAACAAGATTTTTAAACTCTTGCTGCTTCATTCCAAAGACTAAACCGTTTCTAACTCACGGTTAATACATTTGCTTCTGCCTTCCATTTCCTAAATGCGGTTTCCTTTCTATTTCATTAACTTTACTTATACATGACTGATTTTTAACCCTCTCTAATATTTTCAGAATATGGTGTACTATGGTTAAGGACAATACCAAGTAATATCATGTTGAGAAAGCGTGCAGAAGTAGCATCAAAAAACAGACTTTTTCCAAAATGTTTACTAAAAACGTTCAATAAAAGCAAGACTTTCTACTTAGAAATTCTACCTTGCATAACTCAAATGGAGCATGATTATTAAAATGACAAAAAAGATTCCATAATTGCCTAAGAGCTAAGAATAAGAATTGCTATATAAAAAAGCATAAATATGCCATATGAATGACATCTATAAGAATCATGGGAGTGCTATTTGGTATTTAGTATTTAGTTCCATTCTGCAGCATGATCAAAAAGAAGCATCTGTATAATTCACTGTGCATTATAGCACAATAAATCACCTCATTAGGCTCAGATATATGTAAAGATTTACAGTCTGGGAAAGTCCACTAGATATTCTTAATCACTTCTTAGACTGTACTGTCCCCAATATTTCTCTTTTTCTGTAGAAAGGTTGCACATGGAAAGGCTTTATTTGAAATCCAGCAAGGAATGGAATGTCTGTGAAGCAAGAAATAGATGGAAATTGACATTTAAAAATAAAGATTGGCTTCTGAAGAGATATAGCTGTGACCTTGGTCTTTTTGTTGGAGAGAAGTATTCCCTAGCCTTACTGTACTATTTCTTCCAAAGCACCATCTCTATTGTTCTCCCTTCGTCTCTCGCTCCTATCATACGGTCCCTCCCTCATTCTATCTGGTGAGTTCTGAGAAAAATGCTTAAATTCTGCAGAGAAGATTGAGAACAATGCTAAATATTCCTCAGAGAAGCAAAATTTTATGTTAACAGTTTATATTTTCACATGAAATTGTCTATCTCTTCTCTCTTTGTCTCATGTGTGTATGTGTGTATGTGCATATATACATACAGTATAATATACAGTAGATATGTATATATAGAGTATAATATTCAGTATATATGTATATATAGGATAATATACTGTATATATGTATATATATACAGTATGTGCGTGTGTGTGTATATATACATATACTACCATTTACCCCCCAGGCTATACGTCCTGAAATCTTAAAAGTAGAAAGCCCTCACAGGCCGCGGTTGCTCATGCCTGTAATCCCAGCACTTTGGGAGGCCGAGGCGTGCAGATCACCTGAGGTCGGGAGTTCAAGACCAGCCTGACCAACATGGTGAAAACCCATCTCTACAAAAAATACAAAAAATTAGCTGGGCGTTGTGTTGTGCGCCTGTAATCCCAGCTACTCAGGAGGTGGAGGCAGGAGAATCACTTGAACCCAGGAGTCGGAGGTTGTGTGAGCCGAGACCATGACATTGCACTGCAGCCTGGGCAATGAGAGCGAAACTCCATCTCAAAAAAAAAAAAAGGTGGAAAGGCCTTAAAAGACTTTTGAAAATGAGATTTGTGAAATATTTATTAGAGATGAAGAAAATAAGTGCGGACCCACACGTAACTTGTCTGAGGTCACAGAGGTAGGGACCCACACGTAACTTGTCTGAGGTCACAGAGGTAGTCATGCTGCAGCAGGCTTATTGGTTTTCCTCTATGACATGCATTATTATTGTTTTTGATCATTTCAAGAGGTTTCTAGTCGATAGTGGGACAAAATTTCTAATTTGGGAACCTAATTTTCTCTGCAAATCTTCTTTACATCTCTAGCTTATTAATACACCTCAGAACTGTTACAGGAATTAATTCGCAGGATTTTGAAGAATATTTTGAGGTATGCTGGGAAAAATCATGTCAAGTATCAATGATTAGAAACTAAACAATCAATATTAGATATTGCAAAATTATATTTAAACTTCCATATGGCATAAATAAGTTATTTTAATGTACAGTCGTTGTACTTTGTAAACTTGCATATAAAATATTTGAAAAAATAACTTTCAATATGTAAAATGTAAATATACAAAGGAACGGATCGGAAAAAATAGGTAAAAATAATCAGGCTAAGAAAACACTACAGTGTCACCCTCAGAAGACTATAGAAGGATTCTCAACCTCGAGAAACAGAGGAACTTGAACATGGAAATTACCCTCTGCTAGCCATACTGATTATGGTACATAATTTTAAAAGGCTTTTAGAGAGAAGGGAAATGTTTTATTATGCATTCAGTACAGTGTTATGGTGATGTTTCTTAACTATCAGCTATTTTTAAAATTCCCATAATCTTTCTATAGATGACAAAGTTACATAAATATGAAGGATAAGAAGGGGCCCTGCAAAGCTGATAATCCAATTCTCTTTTCAATGATAACGTATTTCTAAGTGCGCATCTGCTAATCATATTGATGTGCATTTAGTGTTCTTTTACCTACACCTGTCAAAGTGGCTAAAGTAATCCTTCATGAGGAGATAATTTTTTCCTTTAGGTGATTTTTTTCCGCATAATACTCTAGCATTTCCAATTCCATTTTTCTCGAAAAAGTTTACATGATATACATATACAATTACTAAAACTTTGGCTTCATAAATAATTTAAATGGACTTTACTTCAAAGATAATATTTACTTTTAAAGTTGTAAACCTTTGAATCATCAATTAATTAGAATTATCTTTTTCTTTATAAATAAAGTTTTTTGTCCCTACATATTTATGATTTGGAAATTTTCACCTGGAAAATTTCATTTTCATTTGGATGCCTTGTCTTTAGTATAAAATTCAGTATTTCAATTTCAATATAATTTTTTGATTGATTTTTACCTGAAATTATGATAAAATAAGAAAAGTGAAAAATAGAGATAAACTTTAAGTACAATGTTATTTGTGCTTAATAATAAAATCAAGAAAGTAAAATATCTAAAATAATTATAACTATTTAAATAAACAAAGTATCATGTAATGGGCGAAATATTCTTCTGGCTCGTTTTTGATTCTGACAGGTTGTTTACAGGTTCTGAAGTTCAGTTTGCTCATCTCTAACATGAGGTTGAACTAGGTATGGCTTGTTTGGCTGAACTCTGTAAAGCTGGTCAAAAAAGTTGCATTTGCATTCTTCTTCCTGTTACTGTATACAATAGAATCCTTCCTGTTTCTACCATGAGATTCAGAACACAGTCTCTGACCTTTCTGAATAGTTTCCAAGTCTCCTTGTTCTCCTGAAGCCTTCTCATAAATGGCTCTACCATGCGCCCTGCTTGTCAACACCAAACTCGAAGTATACCTGATGTCATCCCTTCCTTTACCATCTTCCTACCTGTATCCAATCTGTAGCTCAACCATTTCAAACTTGAGAAATCTCTCTAATGCATCCATTCTGCTCATTCTCTATAATAACCACTCTAGGTCAAACCACGGCCAAACCCATCAGTTCAGTTCAATATTTTGATGGGTCCCTAATGTGTCTGCATATTTCCACTTCCCCCTTCTACCATCTGTTCTCTAGAAAGCAAAGAGAGTAATCACCAAAAAAAGAAAAAGAAAAAGAAAACAGGAAAGGAATAACATCAGGTCATTGCCCTAGAAAAATCTTCCAGAAGCTTCCCAATACTTGTGCAAGAAAGCTCACACCCCATATTCTGACCCCCTAACTCTAAATGTGTGTATAACCTCATGTCATGCATCCCTCACTTACTATGCTCCGGCCACCATGGACTTCTATTACTCATACACGCTGAACATTCTCCTGTTAGAAGGCCTTGTCATGTGTTCTTCTGTTTGCCTGGAATTCTCTTGTCATCTTCTCCTCTTTCAGGCCTGAGATTAATTTCCTCAAACTGGCCTTTCTTGATCCCACCTTATCTCACTTCATCTTCAACCTCTTTTAAAAATCCTCAATCTGATTTTTCTTCATAGCATATATTATAATATGTCAATATCTCGTCTATTTAAGTGATTACTAACTTATACTGAGGAGAGCATTTTGAATAGTATCTCAATAGGCCGAGTTTCTACTCCTTTGTCGTCATCCCTCAATTCCCAGCACTTGGCACAGGATCGAGTACAACAAACACTTACTGACTGGATAATGAACTGCATGTAAGATAAAATCAAACCTTGGGGAATTGCAGGCATGTTCCCTTACTCTTATACTCTTATGCTTAAAGTGAAAATATATTCATGTTATATAATAAAAATATGTCCAGCTATATTAGTACAAAAAAGGGTTATTTTTTATTCCTTATCCCATGTTGGTTTGGGTTTTCCAGTAAACTAAAATGCAAATTTATATGCTGAAAGTTTATTAAGAAATACCCTTGGGATTAAAAGGAAGCAATATTGGGCAGAGGAAGGTTAGCTGTGATGCAATCTCAACACATTCTTCAGCCAAACTTATAGAGTTCTTCAGAGGTGTCTGAAGTGGGACATGGAGGGTGGGCTTCTGTACCTCACACATCAGTCAGTCACTGTGTAAAGGCTTCCCTGTAAAGCAACATGACCACGGGAATTTCTACAACCAAGAAATTTCCCATAGAAGGCTGACAGCTAAGGGCTCTCTGCCACAGTTCTCCCACCAGCTAGGAAAATCAGTCCTTCATTCATAAAGGATGTACAAGACAGTATATCACAGAGGCCCGTGTAATCATGTTAAAATTATCTTCAAGTCATAATTGAAACAGAGTGGCTGTTTCATTCTACCAGCTATATTAGCTCACACATATATTTAAGAACAATATAAAATGATAGATAAAAATCTGGGGCGATAATGGGAAAACCTTGTTATATTCCTGGGGTTGCTGTTAAATATTTAGGTAATAGATGTAATACATAGATAAATCTTTAGACCATGGGCCCATCTAAAAAATTAAAATGCTCAGATTAGCTGAATTTTAATCCAATGAAGTACTATTTTTAAGACTCTTGATGCAGACAGATCTATTTTTTCTGTAATTAGCTTAATTAAATTGTTATCTCTTTTTGATTATTTTATTGCATTTGTAGCTAGCAATCCATTATTAAAGGAGAAAATACAACTCTTGAGAATGTGGTGGTATTTCCTGCTTACAGATTATCCTCCCCTGAGTGGCAGCAAAATGAACTAAAATATTCACCAAATCAAGAAAACAACTTTACTAAGAAACAAGGAAATAAAATAATCTCATACAAACTCCAAAAATAATGACCACATACTATTCACTTGGATACGTGAGAAAGCAAAAGTTGGATGTGGAAACCTTTGTTAATGACCTCATGCTTCTCCCTAAATGTTTTTAAGATTCTCTCTTAAACTGTGATACTTAATAAATTTCCTAAAATTTGTCAGAGTGATTGTTTATTAGGCTTCATTTCAGAATACTTGATGTCAAAAGACAAATGAAAAGATGTTGACAAAGTTTTAATATGAGAACAAAATATTCTATGTCAAGTGCAGTTGACATTTATATATTCCCAGATCATGGAAAAACGTTGCTTAATAAAAACAAAAATCTGGAAATCTATTACCCATGTACCCCTCTCCCTCAAAGTGTCCACTAGAAGATGACTTTATTTTGACAGAGTAAAATAAATAACTCACAACAAATGTGTTAGCATGAAAGTACTGATGTTAATATTTTATTGGTAAATAGAATTAAGTCTCTTTTCAAAGAAAAATTATACTTAGAGGTATAAAACAGGACGTAAGTTGACAGGCTCAATAATCTGTGGTCAAGACTTCAGTATGTATTTAGACCCAATTAAGGGGCAAAGAAGAGGTATATATATATAAGCTTTCTTCACTTTATAAATAATGATCATTCGTATGACGAAACTGAGAAATGTGCATTTAAACATATGATTGAAAAGTGTAAAATTATTAAAATTATATTTAAAATCCTATAATCTTTTAAAATTACTGGAAAATAGCAAAAAATATGACATAGCAATAAAAAATATGACAAATATGGAGTCAAATAAAATAGAAACTATTAAAAATAGGGGAAAAAACCTTCATGTCAGAAATTGAAAAAATACCTATTACAACCAAAAATGTGAGGAAAACCTGAAAAACAGATCGTTACAGTTTACACCTGTATTTATATTTCTCCCACCGTAAATATGCAAAAACCGTATACGCAAACAGTAACTTAAAAGTCTACAGTTCAGAGTTGTACTTTGTAACTTGATGTGTTGCCACATAGAACTCAATTTTTAATATGCTCATCAGTTTTGCCTCCTCACAGTTAGAATTCAGAATTTATTATTTTGTAAATAGCAAAGTGTGTCCTGGCTCTAACAACCTTGAAATTTTTGGACCATGTTTATTGGTACCTGGAGCAGAAACAACTATTTAAAGTGTGTTATGAAAACACAAAAGCACACACAACACACAGCAAGTATATACTATAGACCCAGTGAGAGTACCTAAAGCAGAAAGTAAAATGACAGCAAAAAATATAACCTGGGAAAGAAACAAGAGAAGAAACTAGGAATTGAAATTGTAGTGTCAGAGTTAGGAAATCTTCATATTGAAAGATACAATTTATAATAAATATATAATATTTAGAAATCTTTATGTCCCAAATAAGATACTGTAGAAATACATAAAATTTGGACAAATTCAAGAAATACAAAGTGAAATAAGCATGACCATACAGAGAGACTTGAAATCGCCTCTGACAAAGTAAAAAGTCCCATAAATAAAGTAGAAATGATCCTGGAATAATAACACCAGTAAGAACGACCAAGTAGCTATATAGTCAAATCTGTACTTTATAGGATCTATATTTCCTAAGTATTCATAGCATAATTATGAAAATTACTGCTGTGTTAGGCCACAAAACGTCAATAATTTCCTGAATAATTAAGAACATTTGTAGAACGTACAGGATTATGCTGTATTCAGTTAGAGCACATTTCTGTTTGTGCCCACAGATTTACACAGGGAGGGGATGGCCACCCGGGCTCACGACCTGTTGTGTCTTTTTAGGTTACAGTTACTATAACTTAGCTGATGACATAGGCTATGATACTTGACCAAGGCCAAATGGGAGCAAAGGAAAATATGTTGTCTCATGGAACCGATTGTAGAAATTGGAAAAGAATAAATTTGTTGACAAATTCTCTGCCACAAAAGCTGGATGGAGAAGAAATTTTAGTTTGATATATGCAAAACAAATGACACCACAATCCCTTCCAGTCCAACCATCCTACTGGCAGGGTGTGTACTGGGGAAATTAATGCCAAGTGAATTCAAAGAATTTGACTAAATTAACACTGGGAGCTCATCTGCAACGTGGAGCCCTCTTAATTAAACGGAACATCAGAGGAAGGAAAATTTCTCCTCTTCTAGACACCACTGTGGCACAGCAGAAACTCTGGATAATAGTACGTAGAGTTACAAGACACGGTTATTGCTTGTGACTCAGATTGGCCCATCTATTCTGCCTAAAATAGTTTTCAGAGGAGGTGACATCGAGACTTTTTTGTGGCAATTATAGCAAGTTCTGAAATTTTGAATGATAAACTTATGTGGAAAAAAAATTTTAAACTCTGCTTATTACCGGGAAAATTAAATCTTATTTTTTTAAATTACACAAGAAAATCATTAGTAATCAGTATTTAACATTTTATGAAAAGGCATTAGCAGAAACTAAAGTTGATTTTTATTGGAACTGAGAAGAAATGAAACCTAATACCTTAGTCACTAATCAAGAATAAATTGGGAGAGTACAAAAATGTTACTCTGACTTTTTAGTTCAATCACAGTGGCTTTGAATGTTTACTTTCAATGAAGACAAGCCAGTTCATGGATATAAAAGGAGTTTATTAAACAAATGTCACTATAATTTGTTCCTGGAATATATTATGTGAGCTTCTGGTGGCTGATTCATCCTGCTTATTATGTTTTATTCATATTAAAATTAAGATGAGTTTCATTTTATAGGGCACAAAAGGTAGTTGGGGGAACCGTAATGCATAGCAGGTGGCAGGGAAAGCTGGTGAAGAATTAAGAAAGAGTGTACCAAAGAGGCACTTAATGTTAAACTGTTGATAATTACAAAAGGACTCAGTCATATTGAAAAATGTATATTTCACCTAAAAACATTTCCTCAATTAATTTATTATGACCTTTAAATTTCGGTTCCAAGTTAAATGATCAGCTCTCACCTGGGTACACTCAGCATAACCTCTATACTTGATGAGTAAAACGCCCCTAGTAAATATCATTCTCACTCTATAAACATCTTTTGATATACTTCTTTATTTATATAACTCTCCACCAATCAACTCTTAAGAATGTCTTATTCATCTTTCTATCTACAGGGTCTAAATAAAAATATGTAAAGAATGAATGATCTAAGCTAATATTTTGATTTATATTTCTCCCACCGTAAATATGCAAAAACCGTATACGCAAACAGTAACTTAAAAGTCTACAGTTCAGAGTTGTACTTTGTAACTTGATGTGTTGCCACATAGAACTCAATTTTTAATATGCTCATCAGTTTTGCCTCCTCACTGTTAGAATTCAGAATTCATTATTTTGTAAATAGCAAAGTGTGTCCTGGCTCTAACAACCTTGAAATTTTTGAACCATGTTGAGTGGTACCTGGAGCAGAAACAACTATTTAACAGCCATATATTATTTCAGTTTAGCAAGAGGTGGACACAAATTCAAATGTAAGAAATAGCATTCCTTGGTTTTATGAAAAATGTAAAAATCAATCATTTCTTTACATATATATGAAGCAAATATGACCCATTATCTTGAGAGAAACTAGAATATCCTGATTGCAGATACTTTAATCCAAAAATCCAGCAGTGAAGGAAATTCAAATTGCTGTTCAATTGTTTTAAAAGTTATGGTTCTATAGATACTGCAACTTCTTTGGGGAAAGAGTTTGTGTTCTCGTGTGGTAGTAGATGTGATGAAGTATGGGTGGTTCTCAAGCACTTGTGAAGTAGAGTCATTAGTTAGAAATAAGGAATGAGGAGAAAGAGCACTGGAGACAAGACATGTAGCATTGATCTTCCCTCTCAGGTAGAAAGATTGTAAGAAATTAGGCCGGGTGTGGTGGCTTACGCCTGTAATCCCAGCACTTTGGGAAGCCAAGGCAGGTGGATCACGAGGTCAGCAGATCAAGACCATCCTGGGTAACACAGTGAAACCCCATCTCTACTAAAAATACAAAAAAATTAGCTGGGCGAGGTGGTGGGCACCTGTAGTCCCAGCTACTCTGGAGGCTGAGGCAGGAGAATGGTTTGAACCGGGAGGTGGAGGTTGCAGTGAGCCGAGATCACACCACCACTGCACTCCAGCCTGGGCAACAGAGCGAGACTCTGTCTCAAAAAAAAAAAAAAAATGAACCCCAGCATGGCAAAATTTCACCAAACCTGGATGCTTGATGTACGAGACGTGTTTTCATTAAAGGAGTATGATTTCACAGGTTTGTGGCCTTGCCAGTTGGGATACAGTTGTAGTGTGTAGAGTAAGATTTATCTTAAAGACAGATCATATTTTCTTCTTTAAATCATCTTAAGAAAAGACTGATCCCCAGAAAGGAGATGAGAATCAGGGAGGAAGGACTTTGATGAGCACAAAAACAGGTTTTCAGCTTTGTTTAGCCTCAAATGGTAGTGCCCCAAGAATTTCAAACCCTTTAATTAGTAAAGTTAATCTCAGCCCTGCCAGATGAAGCAGCATTTTAATTCAGCATAGCAATTTCTTAGTAAACATTCACTCACTTCATTTAATGAGTAAAATGGTCCTATTAAATACACTCTTACAGCAATATGTAGCTGGATTCTAAGCTGTGTTCTCAACGAAGTTCGAGTGATTGCTTAGTATCTGGGTCCCCAATTAGACTGTAGGTACTTTTCAAAGAAAAAACTAACACCAGAAATACTTTTTAAAAATAGCTGCAGCTACTTAACTAATGTGTTAATCTCTGTTAGTTTGATGGATTATATTTGCAAGTAGTACTTGTAATTAGCAAAAGGTCTTCAGAAGACATCTGTTAACTGCATATTTCTGTAACAGAATTGTGTCTTTTAAGAATTTTCCTCTATAGTCCAAATGTTTTTTAATCATGTTTTGCCCATATCTTTATAGAAAAATTTCCCCCTATGAAATCTTATAAAGCTAAGGTAATCCATGATGAAATGAAATCAATATGAGATTGGGTCATGATAAATCTGAGATGAAGGGGCAGGTTTCTGTCCGTTAAGTGCTTAACCTTCCTAGCCTCCATGACTCCCTGAAGATATTTTTCACTTAAAGGCATCATTAACCTAATAATTAAGCAATGATAATATAAGATGTATTGAACTACTTGTAGGGGCTTACAATCTTTTGTCTTTACTTATCTGATTTTTAGTATTATAGAAACATCAAAAAAAGTCCTCAACAAACACGTTAATATCATTTCTTTAAAGATGGCAATATTTTAATGATGATAATAAGGGACATTATTACAAACAGCATTTTAACTTCCAAAACCTTAAAAATGTTTCCTGTGTCTTACCATTTTTAACCTTGTAGCACTTCTATGAGATTTGGAAGATACCTATTCTTGCTGTGCAGTAATTTCAAGTTCACTTTGAAGAAATGGCTCAATAATGCTGATTCATTCTGCATCTCCATTCTATACTTTCTAGTTTAAGGCATTATCAAAAAGTATTAAGTATTCACTTAAATAAAATATTTTACTGGTTTGAAGTAATGAAAGGAATAAATATCTGTCACTCTCATCTTACAATAAATAGAGCAGGAAAAAGCAAATATGATCACGAAAGATTATTGCATGCTTCTTTGAAAGTATCAAGCAATCTGCGAGAACATTCCTCAAAGAACTCTAAGGTTAACATGAACTGGTTCATGCACTCATCTTTTCAAGAAGTGTGTTTAAGTATCCACTAGAAAGAGTCCGACATCAGACCAATTAAAATATGAACTCAGCAACTGCCCCTTCTTTCAGATCATGTTATGTAAAACTGCTTTTTCATTGAAATGATGGGATGTTGATTTGAATCATGTTTGACAATATCTAGAATATTGAGCTTGAGAAACATTAAAATAACCACTTAGGAAGACCATTTTTTTTTTAGTTTTTATAAACATGACTGGAAAAACTCAATAACATTTTAAAAATAGACTTCAGACATGAGTAATTGCAACCTTGCCACTTAAAAGTAGAATGCTCTCAGGAAAGTTGCTTAACTTCTTTGAAGTTCAATTTTCCACGTGTAAGCAGATTAAAAATACCTGTCTCTTAGGTTGTGGTAAAGATTAAATGAAGTATATGTAGGATTCTAAATACACAGATTTAGTATATAAAACTACCTTGATAATTAGTTTTTTTGTTTCCTGGTTATCTGTTCATGTATATTAGCCACCTTAAAATTTGTGGCATAAAATAGCAAACATTTTAGGATTCTCATGGTTCTGAGGGTCAGGGGTGTAGATGGGGTACAGAGAGGAAGGCTAATCTGCCCACAAACTCTGGGGCCTCAGCTGGGAAGACCTAAGTAGGTGGAATTGTCTAGAGTTGTCTTCATTAACTTGTCTGGACCCTGGGTTGGAATCACTCAAAGGCTAGAACTATAAACAGGAACACCTATATGTATTCTCTTTGTGTGGTTTGGGCTTCCTACAGCATGACAGTTGTGTCCCAGTAGCACACACCCGAGACAAACCACTCCGGGAGCAAACATTCCAGGATAACCAGTTGGAAGCTGCATGGCCTTTTATGACTGAGCCTCAGATGACAGGCTGTGTCACTTTCTTCTCAGCCAGCCCAAGTCTGCTGAGATTTCCATGGGTAGGCAACATAGACCATTGATAAAAGGAAAAATGTTCTAAAAAATTTGTGGAGGCTATTTTATAAAAACCACCACAGTTGCCATTCTCCACCATCAATTAAACATGCTGACTGTTGGCAGCACTTGCTGAACTAGGGAGTATTCTGCAACTATGTGAGGACATCTTCATTGTAAGAAGTTGGATCAAGACATCCTAGGTAATGTGATTCCTGATTTTGAGCTAGTTAGGAGTGATTTCAAGCTGCTTTAAAAGGGAAGTCGTTTGCTCTTCAGATGGAGATGTTTTTCATTTTATTTTCAGTACGTTTTTTCCATTGGAATTTTGGGTAGTAAAAATTAATTTTGTTTATATTACGTGACTGTACGTGGGGTCTTTCTTAGCATCCACCACATATACTTCTATAAATAATTTGTAAGAAACTAAGTACTGCTCTGTGAATGTCACTATCAATTTCTTTAATGTTCACCATTTTAGAATGCCAAATGTGCCAAAACATAAAAATACATTTTCAAATCTTAACAATTCAGTTAGCACAATAAAATTACGCATTCCATGTAACACATGTCAACTTTTTTATTTCTTAGGAAGAAATATGAAACTTTCATATTTAAAAATATTTACCAAAAGTATCATTGAATAAAATCTTGCTATACATTTTTAAGTATAATTTGAAAATTACTTATATCAATCTCATCATCTTTTAATTATGTTATGCTTGTATCATGGCGAACTAGTTGACTTCCTTCTGAAAGGCACATTTGGTGCGATTGGCTAGTTCCGTCCTACACCCCAGTGATAGCAAAAGGCTCGAAAGATGAGCATATGGTGCAAGTGTCACCAACTGCTGAAGAGAACTTCTGGATGTCTTAGACTTTTCTACTTGGAATGGAAAGCTGCTACTACGTGATAGAAAGTAGTAGCTAAATAATCCCTTTCTTCTCGTTTTTTACTCTTGCTCCTTTTCTTCATCTCCCTTTATCTGTTTTGTGCTGTTTGGATTTGTTTTGATTCTATCTGAAATAGTGTTAAACAGCTGTCATCTTTTCCAAGGACTGTCACTTTCTGACAATTTGGTAATGTAAGAAAGTATGAGACTGATGAAATTTTTTAACCTGACATGACTAATCATGGCTTTCCTCTGATCATTAGCTTCTGAAAGCAACCAGACCTCTTGTTTGGATTAATTAGAATGTCATATTAATATGCTGAAATGCCCAGCAGCAAATCACTTTGATGTTGACCATTGTTGTTGAAGGTGAGTGGGGACAGCAGTGGAGAGTGGGGAGGGGTGCCTAGACCTTAATGCTTTACTAAAGATATTAAAGCCAGAAAATAAGTTTCCTTAAATTATTCATTTATTCTGACTCAACCTGCTGTTTGAAAATGGCATTTTATCTAATGCTTTATTCCCTAGGTTTTCTCAGACAAAGGACACAGGAATTGCTCCTGTTCAGGCTGTTTCTTCTCTTTTGTTCACAATTCTGAGTTTGCTTCTTTGAAAAGTGTGAGTTACAGCTCATATGAGAATTAAGATTATACATATCTTTTTCTAAAGGCTAACATCCTACAAAAGAACCATTTTTAAATATGCATTAAATTTATCCTTAGAATTTGACTATAGCAACATGGTTTATGTCACAGTGCTATGTGATCATGAAGTTTATCAACAGCAATATTCAGTAGGTGCCACGTTGATAGAGGCTGGCTGGTTGAGTGTGTACTTACAGGGGGGTGGGTTCGTTCAAAACTGAGCAATATACAATTCCTGCCCTTTAGTGCAGTCAGGTGGGAGAGAGTGGAGAGACAGCGAGTTATCTAGTTACACCCAAAACTGTAGATAGAAGATAATGTTGTACTTCTTGAAAAAACTTTAAGTTTTTTAAGAGTAAGAGAGAGACAATATTAGATCTGGAAGCTAGAAAGATTATTCCAGAAGCATGATGTGGTAGGCACTGATGTAAATTTGGGATGTGGGGAGGGAATTGATTAAATGGTTCCTGGGTTAGACCTGGAGTGGAGAATATAAATTATAATCAGGTGTACAGAAGTAGAAATAAAAGTCTGAAATAAAACTTGTTAAAGTCATTGATAGCATATGGGGACTGATTATAGAAATGTACTTTCTGACGTATGGCGTAAAAGGAACTAAAGTTTGCCTAAAATGATGGAGTGGAATGGATGTTGACTCTGAAGAATTGAAAATCCTAGCGTCCTATGTGATCAAATATGTGATCTTGAAAAGACAGTTTGAGGGCTTTAATTCTTTCCTGTCAAAAATATCAGCGAATAAATATTTTCAAATAAAATTTTCAGAATATAGAGTTTGGGAGAAGATGTGAAAGATACTGAAGTTACGCTAAGCACACAGCCATGTACAGTGGTCCTTAGGGTTTCAGATTAAAGTTTGTGGGAGGGAAGAGATTTCCAGACAGAGGAAGTGCATGGTCCTGGGGCAGGGACCAAGTAAGATGTGAGGCTGGGATGCCTTGTCACTGTGATAAACAGAGTTGCCTTTACCCTCATAGTAATGAATGCCATTGAAGAATTTTTAAAAAGCCATCGCTTTAGAGAACAAACAGGTTAAAAGAGGAAGCAGGGAGATCCAAGAAGCTATGACAACAGTGCCACTGAGAGTAAAATAATAAGTTTTATTAAAAGTAGGTAAAGAATAGTCACTCTCCATAGACAAAAAAAGTTTGTAAAATTCATCTTTGAAATTACTTATCCATTGTCAGAAATGGTGAATATCATTAGAGGTACAGTGAAAAAAATGTTCAATGTTCATTTTTTCAAAATGTCCAACTCTAATATGTTATACTAATAACAATTACAATAGCAATTACAACTTCGATTTATTGAGTACAAACTGTGTACCAAGACTTATCTAAGTACTCCTCATTTACGTCTTGTAGCAACACAATGAGAAGAATTTTATTAGCTAAGTTTTATATCTAAGAGGAGTTGAGCTCAGAGAGGTTTAGAAACTTGACCAGTGTCACACAGCTAGAAAGTTGTCAGCTAGACCCCTCTGAATTGTAGGCTTAACTCTCAATGTTGGTACTAACATCTGTACTATTTTCTTTCTCCTTTTACTCAACGACATTATTCCCTGATTCATTTTAACCCATTTACAGAGCAGATGTCAATTTTCCAAATTTACAAATAAGTTTACATCTCATTGATTGCTTTTTATGTTACCTGTTACCTGGGGACTCTGGGGGAGATCTCTTAATTTATTGATGACATATTAAATGATACTTTATAATCAGTATTTACTCGTGAGATGTTTCCCTAAGGTAAACAAATTCCATCCCAAGTGGTAGATCCTTACAGACTTAAGATAAAAAGCTGACTGAGTTGAGTATGCAAATGCCTTCATGCATTTTTCTTCACATATAGATTTTTTTAGAGCATAGAATCAATCTGCTTCCGGGCCTATAGAAGTCTACCCATTAAGGACAAATTCTATACTGTACTATGATAATTAATCTGGTTAGTTCATGCATCATGATGCATACTAGGAAGAAAAAATAAAAATAAATTTAACTATAATGGCTTTTTGTTATTATTGAAATCTAGCTTGCTTAAAAATGGTCTCAAATGACAAAGGAGTCATTTACTTTAAAAGCATAGCCTAGATAAACAATAAACAAGAGTATCCTAAACTTACTTCATTAAAAATAAAGGCTGGCTGGAGCCAAGATGGCCGAATAGGAAGAGCTCCAGTCTACAGCTCCCAGCATGAGCGACGCAGAAGACGGGTGATTTCTGTATTTCCATCTGAGGTACCGGGTTCATCTCACTAGGGAGTGCCAACAGTGGGTGCAGGACAGTCGGTGCAGCGCACCGTGCACAAGCTGAAGCAGGGCGAAGCATTGCCTCACTCAGAAAGTGCAAGGGGTCAGAGAGTTCCCTTTCCTAGTCAAAGAAAGGGGTGACAGATGGCACCTGGAAAATTGGGTCACACCCACCCTAATACTGTGCTTTTCCAATGGGCTTGGAAAATGGCACACCAGGAGATTGTGTCCAGCACCCGGCTCGGAGGGTCCTACGCCCACAGAGCCTCGCTGACTGCTAACACAGCAGTCTGAGATCAAACTGCAAGGTGGCAGCAAGGCTGGGGGAGGGTTGCCCTCCATTACCCAGGCTTGCTTAGGTAAACAAAGCCGGGAAGCTCAAACTGGGTGAGGTCCACTACAGCGCAAGGAGGCCTGCCTGCCTCTGTAGGCTCCACCTCTGGGGGCAGGGCACAGACAAACAAAAAGTCAGCAGTAACCTCTGCAGACTTAAATGTCCCTGTCTGACAGCTTTGAAGAGAGTAGTGGTTCTCCCAGTATGCAGCTGGAGATCTGAGAACAGGCAGACTGCCTCCTAAAGTGGGACCCTGACCCCCGAGCAGCCTAACTGGGAGGCACCCCCCAGTAGGGACAGACTGACACCTCACTCAGCCGGGTACTCCTCTGAGACAAAACTTCCAGAGGAATGATCAGACAGCTGAATTTGCGGTTCACGAAAATCCACTGTTCTGCAGCCACCACTGCTGATACCCAGGCAAACAGGGTCTGGAGTGGACCTCTAGCAAACTCCAACAGACCTGCAGCTGAGGGTCCTGTCGTTAGAAGGAAAACCAACAAACAGAAAGGACACCCACACCAAAAACCCATCTGTACATCACCATCATCAAAGACCAAAAGTAGAAAAACCTATAAAGATGGGGAGGAAACAGAGCAGAAAAACTGGAAACTCTAAAAAGCAGAGCGCCTCTCCTCCTCCAAAGGAACGCAGTTCCTCACCAGCAACGGAACAAAGCTGGATGGAGAATGACTTTGACGAGTTGAGAGAAGAAGGCTTCAGACGATCAAGCTACTCCAAGCTATGGGTGGAAATTCAAACCAATGGCAAAGAAGTTAAAAACTTTGAAAAAAAATTAGATGCATGTATAACTAAAATGACCAATGCAGAGAAGTGCTTAAAGGAGCTGATGGAGCTGAAAGCCAAGTTTCGAGAACTATGTGAAGAATACAGAAGCCTCAGTAGCCAATGCAATCAACTGGAAGAAAGGGTATCAGTGATGGAAGATGAAATGAATGAAATGAAGTGAGAAGGGAAGTTTAGAGAAAAAAGAATAAAAAGAAACGAACAAAGCCTCCAAGAAATATGGGACTATGTGGAAATACCAAACCTACGTCTGACTGGTGTACCTGAAAGTGACGGGGAGAATGGAACTAAGTTGGAAAACACTCTGCAAGATATTATCCAGGAGAACTTCCCCAATCTAGTAAGGCAGGCCAACACTCACATTCAGGAAATACAGAGAACACCACAAAGATGCTCCTAGAGAAGAGCAACTCCAAGACACATAATTGTCAGATTCACCAAAGTTGAAACGAAGGAAAAAATGTTAAGGGCGGCCAGAGAGAAAAGTCGGGTTACCCACAAAGGGAAGCCCATCAGACTAACAGCTGATCTCTCGGCAGAAATTCTACAAGCCAGAAGAGAGTGGGGGCCGATATTCAACATTCTTAAAGAAAAGAATTTTCAACTCAGAATTTCATATCCAGCCAAACTAAGCTTCAAAAGTGAAGGAGAAATAAAATCCTTTACAGACAAGCAAATGCTGAGAGATTTTGTCACCACCAGGCCTGCCCTAAAAGAGCTCCTGAAGGAAGCACTACACATGGAAAAGAACAACCAGTACCAGCCACTGCAAAAACATGCCAAATTGTAAAGACCATCGAGGCTAGGAAGAAACTGCATCAACTAACGAGCAAAATAACCAGCTAACATCATAACGACAGGATCAAATTCACACATAACAATATTAACTTTAAAGGTAAATGGGCTAAATGCTCCAATTAAAAGACACAGACTGGCAAACTGGATAAGGAGTCAAGATCCATGAGTGTGCTGTATTCAGGAAACCCATCTCACGTGCAGAGACACACATAAACTCAAAATAAAGGGATGGAGGAAGATCTATCAAGCAAATGGAAAACAAAAAAAGGCAGGGGTTGCAATGCTAGTCTCTGATAAAATAGACTTTAAACCAACAAAGATCAAAAGAGACAAAGAAGGCCATTACATAATGGTAAAGGGATCAATTCAACAAGAAGAGCTAACTATCCTAAATATATATGCACCCAATACAGGAGCACCCAGATTCATAAAGCAAGTCCTGAGTGACCTACAAAGAGACTTAGACTCCCAAACAATAATAATGGGAGATTTTAACACCCCACTGTCAACATTAGACAGATCAATGAGACAGAAAGTTAACAAGGATACCCAGGAATTGAACTCAGCTCTGCACCAAGTAGACCTAATAGACATCTACAGAACTCTCCACCCCAAATCAACAGAATATACATTTTTTCCAGCACCACAACACACCTATTCCAAAATTGACCACATAGTTGGAAGTAAAGCACTCCTCAGCAAATGTAGAAGAACAGAAATTATAACAAACTGTCTCTCAGACCACAGAGCAATCAAACTAGAACTCAGGATTAAGAAACTCACTCAAAACTGCACAACTACATGGAAACTGAACAACCTGCTCCTGAATGACTACTGGGTACACAATGAAATGAAGGCAGAAATAAAGATGTTCTTTGAAACCAATGAGAACAAAGACACAACATACCAGAATCTCTGGGACACATTCAAAGCAGTGTGTAGAGGGAAATTTATAGCACTAAATGCCCACAAGAGAAAGCAGGAAAATATCCAAAATCGACACCCTAACATCACAATTAGAAGAACTAGAAAAGCAAGAGCAAACACATTTAAAAGCTAGCAGAAGGCCAACTAAAATCAGAGCAGAACTGAAGGACACAGAGACACAAAAAACCCTTCAAAAAATTAATGAATCCAGGAGCTGGTTTTTTGAAAAGATCAACAAAATTGACAGACTGCTAGCAAGAATAATAAAGAAGAAAAGAGAGAAGAATCAAATAGACACAATAAAAATGAAAAAGGGCATATCACCACCGATCCCACAGAAATACAATCTACCATCAGAGAATACTACAAACACTTCTATGCAAATAAACTAGAAAATCTAGAAGAAATGGATAAATTCCTCGACAAATACACCCTCCCAAGACTAAAACAGGAAGAAGTTGAATCTCTGAATAGACCCATGACAGGCTCTGAAGTTGTGGCAATAATCAATATCTTACCAACCAAAAAGAGTCCAGGACCTGATGGATTCACAGCCGAATTCTACCAGAGGTACAAGGAGGAACTGGTACCATTCCTTCTGGAACTATTCCAATCGATAGAAGAAGAGGGAATCCTCCCTAACACATTTTATGAGGCCAGCATCATCCTGATACCAAAGTCTGGCAGAGACACAACCAAAAAAGAGAATTTCAGACCAATATCCTTGATGAACATTGATGCAAAAATCCTCAATAAAATACTGGCAAACTGAATCCAGCAGCACATCAAAAAGCTTATACACCATGATCAAGTGGGCTTCATCCCTGGGATGCAAGGCTGGTTAAACATATGCAAATCGATAAATGTAATCCAGCATAAACAGAACCAAAGACAAAAACCACATGATTATCTCAATAGATGCAGAAAAGGCCTTTGACAAAATTCAACAACGTTTCATGCTAAAAACTCTCAATAAATTAGGTATTGATGGGATGTATCTCAAAATAATAAGAGCTATCTATGACAAAGCCACAGCCATTATCATACTGAATGGGCAAAAACTGGAAGCATTCCCTTTGAAAAGTGGCAAAAGACAGGGATGCCCTCTCTCACCACTCCTATTAAACATAGTGCTGGAAGTTCTGGCCAGGGCAATCAGGCAGGAGAAGGAAATAAAGGGTATTCAATTAGGAAAAGAGGAAGTTAAATTGTCCCTGTTTGCAGATGACATGATTGTACATCTAGAAAACCCCATTGTCTCAGCCCAAAATCTCCTTAAGCTAATAAGCAACTTCAGCAAAGTCTCAGGATACAAAATCAATGTACAAAAATC
>NW_026652749.1:0-25214 GCF_009828535.3 Hylobates moloch
TCTTCAAAAAAAAACTACACAGAAGCATTCTGTGAAACTTCTTTCTGATCTGTGCATTCAACTAACAGAGTTGAACCTTACTTTTGATTGAGGAGTTTTGAAACACTCTTTCTGTAGAAACTGCAAGTGGACATTCTTAGAGCTAAGAGGCCTATCGTGGAAAAAGGAATATCTTCAAACAGAAACTACACAGAAGCATTCTGTGAAACTCGTTTCTGATCTGTGCATTGAACTACCAGAGGTGAACCCCACTTTTGATTGGGGAGTGTTGTAAACTCTTTCTGTAGAAAATGTAAGGGTACCTTCAGAGCGCTAAGAGGCCTAGAGTGGAAAAAGGAATATCTTCAAATAAAAACTACACAGAAGCATTCTGTGAAACTACTTTATGATCTGTGCATTCAACTAACAGATTTGAACCTTACTTTTGATTGAGGAGTTTGGAAACACTCTTTCTGTAGAAACTACAAGTGGACATTCAGAGCACTAAGAGGCCTATCGTGGAAAAAAGTATATCTTCATATAAAAACTACACAAAGAGTTCCTTGAAACTTCCTTCTGATCTGTGCATTCAACTAACAGAGTTGAAACTTACTTTTGATTGAGGAGTTTGGAAACACTCTTTCTGTAGAAACTGCAAGTGGACATTCAGAGTGCTAAGAGGAATATAGTGGATAAAGGAATATCTTCAAATAAAAACTACACAGAAGCATTCTGTGAAACTTCTTTCTGATCTGTGCATTCAACTAACAGAGTTGAACCTTACTTTTGATTGAGGAGTTTGGAAACACTCTTTCTGCAGAAACTGCAAGGGGACATTCGGAGCGCTAAGAGGTCTATAGTAGAAAAACGAATATCTTTAAATGAAAACTATACAGAAGCATTCTGTGAAACTTCTTTCTGATTTGTGCATTCAGTTAGCAGAGTTGAACCTTATTTTTGATGGAGGAGTTTGAAACACTCTTTCTGTAGAAAATGCAAGTGGATATTCGGAGCGCTAAGAGGCCTATAGTGGAAAAAGGAATCTCTTCAAATAAAATCTACACAGAAGCATTCTATGAAACTTCTTTCTGATCAGTGCATTCAACTAACAGAGTTGAACCTTACCTTTGATTGAGGATTTTTGAAACGCTCTTTCCGTAGAAACTGGAAGTGGATATTCGGAGCGCTAAGAGGCCTATCGTGGAAAAAGAAATATCTTCAAATAAAAACTACACAGAAGCATTCTGCGAAATTACTTTCTGATCTGTCCATTCAACTAACAGAGTTAAATCTTACTTTTGATTTAGGCGTTTGCAAACACACTTTCTGGAGAAACTGCAAGTGGACATTCGGAGCGCTAAGAGGCCTATTGTGGAAAAAGGAATATCTTTAAATAAAAACTACACCGAAGCATTCTGAGAAACTTCTTTCTGATCTGTGCATTCAACTAACAGAGTTGTACCTTAATTTTGACTGAGGAGTTTGGAAACTCTCTTTCTGTAGAAACTGCAAGTGGACATTCGGAGCGCTAAGGGGCCTATCGTGGAAAAAGGAATATCTTCAAATAAAACTACACAGAAGCTTTCTGTGAAATATCTTTCTGATCTGTCCATTCAACTAACAGAGTTGAACCTTACTTTTGATTGAGGAGTTTTGAAACACTCATTTGTAGAAACTGCAAGTGGATATTCGGACTGATAAGGGGCATATAGTGGAAAAAGGAATATCTTCAAATAAAAACTGCACAGAAGCATTCTGTGAAACTTCTTCCTGATTTGTGCATTCAACTAACAGAGTTGATCCTTACTTTTGATTGAGGAGTTTTGAAACACTCTTTCAGTAGAAACTGCAAGTGGACATTCGGAGCGCTAAGAGGCCTATAGTGGAAGGAGGAATATCTTCAATTAAAAACTACACAGAAGCATTCTGTGAAAGTTCTTTCTGATCTGTGCATTCATCTAACAGACTTGAACCTTACTTTTGATTGAGGAGTTTCTAAACACTCTTTCTGTAGAAACTGCAAGTGGACATTCGGAGCACTAAGAGGCCTATCGTGGAGAAAGGTTTACCTTCAAATAAAAACTACACAGTAGCACTCTGTGAAACATCTTTCTGATCTGTGCATTCAACTAACGGAGTTGAACCTTACTTTTGATTGAGGAGTTTGGAAACACTCTTTTCGTAGAAACTGCAATTGGACATCCGGAGCGCTAAAACGCCTGTTGTCGAAAAAGGTATATCTTCAAATAAAAACTACGCAGAAGCATTTTGTGAAACTACTTTCTGTTCTGTGCTTCAACTAACAGATTTGAAACTTACTTTATAATCAGGAGTTTGGAAACACTCTTTCTGTAGAAACTGCAGGGGACATTCGGAGCGCTAAGAGGACTATCGTGGAAAAAGGAATACCTTCAAATAAAAACTACACAGAATCATTCTGTGAAACTAATTTCTGATCTGTACATTCAACTAACAGAGTTGTACATTACTTTTGATTGAGGAGTTTTGAAACACTCTTTCTGTAGAAACTGTTAGTGGACATTCAGATCGCTAAGAGGCCTAGAGTGGAAAAAGGAATATCTTCAAATAAAAACTACACAGAAGCATTCTGTGAAACTTCTTTCTGATCTGTGCATTCTGCTATCAGCTTTGAACCTTACTTTTGATTGAGGAGTTTTGAAACACTCTTTCTGTAGAAACTGCAAGTGGACATTCGGAGAGCCAAGAGGCCTATCGTTGGAAAAGGAATATCTTCATTTAAAAACTACACAGAACAGTTCTGTGAAACTTCTTTCTTATGTGTGCATTCAACTAACAGAGTTGAACCTTACTTTTGATTGAGGAGTTTGGAAACACTCTTTCTGTAGAAACTGCAAGTCGACATTCGGAGCGCTAAAAGGCCTATCGTGGAAAAAAGAATAACTTCAAATAGAAACTACACAGAAGTATTCTGTGAAACTGGTTTCTGATCTGTGCATTCAACTACCAGAGGTGAAACTTACTTTTGATTGGGGAGTTTTGAAACACCTTTCTGTAGAAACTGTTAGTGGACATTCAGATCGCTAAGAGGCCTAGAGTGGAAAAAGGAATATCTTCAAATAAAAACTACACAGAAGCATTCTGTGAAACTTCTTTCTGATCTGTGCATTCAACTAAGAGAGTTGAACCTTACTTTTGATTGATGAGATTTGAAACACTCTTCCTGTAGAAACTGCAAGTGGACATTCTTAGCGCTAAGAGGCCAATCGTGGAAAAAGGAATATCTTCAAGTAAAAACTACACAGAAGCATTCTGTAAAACTTCTTCCTGATCTGTGCATTCAACTAACAGAGTTGAACCTTACTTTTGATTTAGGAGTTTGGAAAAACTCTTTCTGTAGAAACTGCAAGTGGACATTCGGAGCGCTAAGAGGCCTATAGTGGAAAAAGGAATATCTTCAAACGAAAACTAAACAGAAGGATTCTGTGAAACTTCTTTCTGATCTCTGCGTGCAAGTAACAGAGTTGAACCTTACTTTTGATTGAGGAGTTTGAAAACACACTTTCTGTAGAAACTGCAAGTGGATATTCGTCGCTCTAAGGGGCCTATCGTGGAAAAATGAATATCTTCAAATAAAAACTACACAGAAACATTCTGTGAAACTGCTTTCTGATCTGTGCACTCAACTAACAGAGTTGAACCTTACATTTGATTGAGGAGTTTGGAAACACTCTTTCGGTAGAAACTGCATGTGGATATTCGTCACTCTAAGAGGCCTATCATTTAAAATGGAATACCTTCAAATTAAAACTACACAGAAGCATTCTGTGAAACTTCTTTCTGATCTGTACATTCACCTCACAGCGTTGAACCTTACTTTTGGTTGAGGAGTTTGGAAACACTCTTTTTGTAGAAACTGCATTTTGACATTCTGAGCGCTAACAGGCCTGTCGTGCAAAAAGGAATATCTTCAAATTAAAACTACACAGAAGCATTCGGTGAAACTTCTTTTTGATCTGTGCATTCAACTAACAGAGTTGAACCTTACTTTTGATTGAGCAGTTTTGCAGCACTCTATTTGTAGAATTTGCAAGTGGACATTTGGAGAACATTGAGGCCTACGGTGAAAAAAGTAATATCTTCCTCTAAAAACTACATGGAAGCTTTCTGTGAAACTTCTTTCTGATCTGTGCTTTCAGCTAACAGAGTTTAACTTTACTTTTGATTGAGCAGTTTTTAAAAACTCTTTCTTTATAAACTGCAAGTGGACATTTGTAGAACATTGAGGCCTACGGTGAAATGCGAAATATCTTCTGCTAAAAACTGCACGGAAGCATTCTGTGAAACTTCTTTCTGATCTGTGCATTCAACTAGCAGAGTTGAACCTTACTTTTGATTGAGCAGTTTTGAAACACTCTATTTGTAGAATCTGCAAGTGGACATTTGTGGAAGATTGAGGCCTCTGGTGGAAAAAGATATATCTTCCCATAAGAACTACAGAGAAGCATTCTGTGAAACTTCTTTCTGATCTGTGCTTTCAACTAACAGATTTGAACCTCACTTTTGATTGAGCAGTTTTGAAACACTCAATTTGTAGAATCTGCAAGTGGACATTTTGAAAACATTGAGGCCAATGGTGAAAAGAGAAATATCTTCCCCTAAAAAGTATAAGGAAGCATTCTGTGAAACTTCTTTCTGATCTGTGCATTCAACTAACAGAGTTGTACCTTACTTTTGATTGAGCAGTTTTCAAACACTCTTTTTGTAGAATCTGCAAGTGGACATTCGCAGAACATTGAGGCCTATGTTGAAGAAAGAAATATCTTTTGCTAAAAACTACACGGAAGTGTTCTGTGAAACTTCTTTGTGATCTGTGCATTCAACTAACAGAGTTTAATCTTACACTTTTGAATGAGCAGTTTTGAATCACTCTTTCTGTAAAAACTGCAAGTGGACATTTGGAGCGCTATGAGGCCTATCGTAGAAAAAGGAATATCTTCAAATAAAAACTACACAAAAGCATTCTGTGAAACTACTTTTTGATCTGTGCATTCAACTATGAGAGTTTAATCTTACTTTTGATGGAGCAGTTTTGAAACTCTCTTTCTGTTTAAAGTGCAAGTGGACATTTGGGTCGCTATGAGTCCTATCGTTGAAAAAGGAATATCGTCAAATAAAAAGTACACAAAAGCATTCTGTGAAACTTCTTTCTGATCTGTGCATTCAGCTAACAGAGTTGCACCTTACTTTTGATTGAGGAGTTTTCAAACACTCTCTTAAGAGAATCTGCAAGTGGACATTTTGAGAACATTGAGGTCTATCGTGGAAAAAGGTATATCTTCCCATTGAAACTACACACAAGCATTCTGTGAAACTTCTTTCAGATCTGTGCATTCAACTAACAGAGTTGAACCTTATTTTTGATTCAGCAGTTTTGAAACACTCTATTTGTAGAATCTGCTAGTGGACATTTGGAGAACATTGAGGTCTATGGTGAAAAAAGGAATATCTTCCCCTAAAAATTACACGGAAGCATTCTGTGAAACTTTTTTCTGATCTGGGCATTCAACTAACAGATTTGGACCTTAGTTTTGACTGTGCATTTTTGAAACACTCTTTTTGTACAATCTGCATGTGGACATTTTTAGAACACTGAGGCCCGCAGTGAAGATAGAAATACCATACCCAGAAAACTACATGGAAGCATTCTGTGAAACTTCTTTGTGATCTGTGTATTCAACTAACAGGTTTTCACCTTACGTTTGATTGGGCAGTTTTTAAACACTCTTTCTGTATAAACTGCAAGTGGACATTTGGAGAACATTGAGGCCTACTGTGAAAAACGAAATATCTTCCCTTAAAAACTGCACGGAAGCATTCTCTGAAACTTCTTTCTGATCTGTGAATTCAAATAACAGAGTCGAACCTTAGTTTTGATTGAGCTGGTTTGAAGCACTCTTTCTGTATAAACTGCAAGTGGACATCTGGAGTGGTTAGAGGCTTATCGTGGAAAAGCTATATCTTCAAATAAAAACTACACAGAAGCATTCTGTGAAACTTCTTTCTGATCTGTGTATTCAACTAACAGAGTTGAAACTTTCTTTTGATTGAGCAGTTTTGAAACACTCATTGTAGAATCTGCAAGTGGACAATTGGAGAACTTTGAGGCCTATGGTGAAAAAAGAAATATCTTCCCCTAAAAACTACACGGAAGTATTCTGTGAAACTGCTTTCTGATCTGTGCATTCAACTAACAGAGTTGAACTTTACTGTTGATTGAGCAGTTTTGAAACTCTCTTTTTGTAGAATCTGCAAGTGGACATTTGGAGAACACTGAGGTCTATGGTGAAAAAAGAAATATCTTCCCATAAACACTACACGAAAGCATTCTGTGAAACTTCTTTCTTATCTCTGCTTTCAGCTAACAGAGTTTAACTTTACTTTTGGTTGAGCAGTTTTTAAACACTCTTTCTGTATAAACTGCAAGTGGACATTTGGAGAACATTGAGGCCTACGGTGAAAAATGAAATACCTTCTGCGAAAAACTGCACGGAAGCATTCTGTGAAACTTCTGTCTGATCTGTGCATTCAACTAGCAGAGTTGAACCTTACTTTTGATTGAGCAGTTTTGAAACACTCCATTTGTAGAATCTGCAAGTGGACATTTGTGGAAGATTGAGGCCTCTGGTGGAAAAAGATATATCTTCCCATAAAAACTACACAGAAGCATTCTGTGAAACTTCTTTCTGATCTGTGCATTCAACTAACAGAGTTGAACCTTACTTTTGATTGAGCAGTTTTGAAACACTCAATTTGTAGAGTCTGCAAGTGGACATTTGGAGGACATTGAGGCATATGGTGAAAAAAGAAATATCTTCCCTTAAAAAGTACAAGGAAGCATTCTGTGAAACTTCTTTCTCATCTGTGCATTCAACTAACAGAGTTGGAACTTACTTTTGATTGCGCAGTTTTCAAATACTCTTTTTGTAGAATCTGCAAGTGGACATTTGGAGAACATAGAGGCCTATGGTAAAGAAAGAAATATCTTCCCCTAAAAACTACACGGAAGCATTCTGTGAAACTTCTTTCTGATCTGTGCATTCAACTAACAGAGTTTAATCTTACTTTTGATTGAGCAGTTTTGAAACACTCTTTCTTTATAAACTGCAAGTGGACATTTGGAGTGCTATGAGGCCTATCATAGAAAAAGGGATATCTTCAAAGAAAAACTACACAAAAGCAGTCTGTGAAACTTCTTTCTGATCTGTGAATTCAACTAACAGAGTTGAAACTTACTTTTGATTGAGTAGCTTTGAAACACTCTTTTTGTCGAATCTGCCAGTGGACATTGGGAGAACATTGAGGCCTTTGGTGAAAAAAGAAATATCTTCACCTAGAAACTACACGGAAGCATTCTGTGAAACTTCCTTCTCATCTGTTCATTCAACTAAAAGAGTTGAACCTTACTTTTTATTGAGAAGTCTTGAAACACTCAATTTGTAGAATCTGCAAGGGGTCATATGGAGAACATGGAGGCCTACGGTGAGAAATGAACTATCGTCCCCTAAAAACTACACGGAAGCATTGTGTGAATCTTCTTTTGCAACTGTGCATTCAACTAACAGAGCTGAATCTTACTTTTGATTGAGCAGTTTTGAAACACTCTATTTGTAGAATCTGCAAGTGGACATTTGGAGAACACTGAGGCCTATCGTGGAAAAAGAAATATCTTCCCCTAAAAACAACACGGAAGCATTCTGTGAAACTTCTTCCTGATCTGTGCATTCAACTAACAGAGTTGGACCTAACTTTTGATTGAGCAGTTTTGAGACAGTCTTTTTGTACAATATGCAAGTGGATATTTGGAGAACATTGAGGCCTACGGTGAAGAAAGAAATATCTTTCCCGAAAAACTACAGGGAAGCATTCTGTGAAACTTCTTTCTGATCTGGGCATTCAACTAACAGAGTTTAACCTTACTTTTGATTGATCAGTTTTGAACCACTCTTTCTGTATAAACTGCAAGTGGACATTTGCAGTGCTTTGATTCCTATCGTGGAAAAAGGCATATCTTCAATTAAATACTACACAAAAGCATTCTGTGAAACTTCTTTCTGATCTGTGCATTCAACAAACAGAGTTTAACCTTACTTTTGATTAAGCTGTTTTGAAACACTCTGTAGAATCTGCAATTGGACATTTGGAGAACATTGAGGGCTACCGTGAAAAGTGAAATATCTCCTAATAAAAACTACACGGAAGCATTCTGTGAAACTTCTTTCTGATCTGTGCATTCAACTAACAGAGTTGAACCTTAGTTTTGATTGAGCAGTTTTGAAATACACTATTTGTAGAATCTGCAAGGGCACATTTGGAGAACATTGAGGCCTACGGTGAAAAACAAAATATTTTCCCCTGAAAACTATACGGAAGTATTCTGTGAAACTTCTTTCTGATCTGTGCATTCAACTAATAGAGTTCAACCTTAGTTTTGATTGAGCAGTTTTGGAACACTCTATTTGTACAATCTGCAATTGGACATTTGGAGAACACTGAGGCCTAAGGTGAAAAACGAAATATCTTCCCATAAAAACTACACAGAAGCATTCTGTGAAACTTCTTTCTATTCTGTTAATTCATCTCACAAAGTAGAACCTTTCTTTTCACGGAGCAGTTTTGAAACACTCTTTTTGTAGAATCTGCAAGTGGAGAATTGGAGCGCTTTGAGGCCTATCGTGGAAAAAGGTATACCTTCAAATAAAAACTACACAGAAGCATTCTGTGAAACTACTTTGTGATCTGTGCATTCATCTCACTGAGTTGAACCTTTCTTCTGACTGAGCAGTTTTGAAAAACTCTTTTTGGAGAATTGGCAATGGATATTTGGAGCGCATTGAGGCCTATAGTGGAAAAAGAAATATCTTCAAATAATAACTACACAGAAGCATTCTGTGAAACTTTTTTCTGATCTGAGCATTCAACTAACAGACTTGAACCTTACTTTTGATTGAGCAGTTTTGAAACAGTCTTTTTGCAGAATCTGCAAGTAGACACTTGGAGAAAATTGAGGCCTATGGTGAAAAAAGAAATATCTTCCCATAAAAACTACATGGAAGCATTCTATGAAACTTCTTTCTGATCTGTGCATTCAAATAACAGATTTGAACCTTAGTTTTGATTGAGCAGTTTTGAAACATTCTATTTGTAGGATCTGCAAGTGGACATTTGGAGAACATTGAGGCCTACAGTGAAAACCAAATATCTTCCCCTAAAAACTACATGGATGCATTCTGTGAAACTTCTTTCTGATCTGTGCATTCAACTAACAGAGTTGATCCTTACTTTTGATTGAGCAGTTTTGAAACACTCTCTTTGTAGAATCTGCAATTGGACATTTGGAGAACATTGAGGCCTACGTTGAAAAACGAAATATCTTCCCATGATAACTACATAGAAGCATTCTGTGAAACTACTTTGTATTCTGTTCATTCATCTCACAAACTAGAAGGTTTCCTTTGACTGAGCAGTTTTGATACAGACTTTTTATAGAATCGGCAAGTGGGCATTTAGAGCGCTTTGAGGCCTATCGTGTAAAAAGGCAGATCTTCAAATGAAAATTTCACAGAAGCATTCTGTGAAACTTCTTTCTGATCTGTGCATTCAACTAACAGAGTTGAACCTTACTTTTGATTGAGCAGTTTTGAAACATCTATTTGTAGAATCTGCAAGTGGACATTTGGAGAACATTCAGGCCTATCGTGGAAAAAGTTATATCTTCCCTTAAAAACTACACAGAAGCAGTCTGTGAAACTTCTTTCTGATCTGTGCATTCAACTAACAGAGTTAAACCTTTGTTTTGATTGAGCAATTTTGAAACACTCTATTTGTAGAATCTGCAAGTTGACATTTGGAGAACATTGAGACCTATGGTGAAAAAAGAAATATCTTCCCCTAAAAACTACACGGAACCATTCTGTGAAACTTCTTTCTGATCTGTGCATTCAGCTAACAGAGTTGAACCTTACTTTTGATTGAGCAGTATTGAAACCCTCCATTTGTAGAATCTGCAAGGGGTCATATGGAGAACATTGAGGCCTATGGTGAGAATCAAAATATCTTCCCCTAAAAATGACACGGAAGCATTATGTGAAACTTCTTTCTGATCTGTGAATTCAACTAACAGAGTTGAACCTTATTTTTGATTTAGCATTTTTGAAACACTCTTTTTGTAGTATCTGCAAGTGGACATTTGGATAACATGGAGGCCTGAGGTGAAAAAGGAACTATCTTCCCATAAAAACTATACGGAAGCATTCTGTGAAACCTCTTTCTGATATGTGCACTCAATTAACAGATTTGAACCTTAGTTTTGATTTAGCAATTTTGAAACACTCTATTTGTAGAATCTGCAAGTGGACATTTGGAGAACATTGAGGCCTACGGTGAAAATGAAATATCTTCCCCTGAAAACTACACAGAAACATTCTGTGAAACTTCTTTCTGATATGTGCAATCAACTAACAGAGTTGAAACTTACTTTTGATTGAGCAGTTTTGAAACACTCTATTTGTAGAATCTGCAAGTGGACATTTGGAGAACATTGAGGCCTATGGTGCAAAACGAAATATCTTCCCATAAAAACTACACAGAAGCATTCTGTGAATCTTCCTTCTATTGTGTTCATTCATCTCACAAAGTAGAACAGTTCTTTTGACTGAGCAGTTTTGAAACACTCTTTTTGTAGAACCTGCAATTGGACTTTTGGAGCGCTTCGAAGCCTATCGTGGAAAAGGTATATCTTCCAATAAAATCTACACAGAAGCATTCTGTGAAACTACTTTCTGATCTGTGCATTCATCTCACTGAGATGAACCTCTCTTTTGACTGAGTTGTTTGGAAACACTCTTTTTGTAGAATCTGCAAGGGGATATTTGGAGTATATTGAGGCATACTGTGTAAAACGAAATATCTTCCCCTTTAAACTACACAGACGCATTCTGTGAAACTACATTCTGATCTGTGCATTCAAGTAACAGAGTAGAACCTTTCTTTTGATTGAGCAGTTTTGAAACTGTCTTTTTGTAGAATCTGCAATTGGACATTTGGAGAACATTGAGGCCTACGGTGAAAAACGAAATATCTTCCCATAAAAATTACACAGAAGCATTCTGTGAAACTACTTTCTATTCTGTTCATTCATCTCACACAATAGAACGTTTCTTTTGACTGAGGAGTTTTGATACACACTTTTTGTAGAACCCGCAAGTGGGCATTTGGAGCACTTTGAGGCCTATCGTGGAAAAAGGCAGATCTTCAAATAAAAACTACACAGAAGCATTCTGTGAAACTACTTTCTGATATATGTATTCATCTGAGTAGAACCTTTGTTTTGATTGAGCATTTTTTAAACCCTCTTTTTATAGAATCGTCAAGTGGGCATTTGGAGCGCATTGAAGTTTATAGTGGAAAAAGATATGTCTTCAAAAAAAATGTACACAGAAGCATTCTGTGAAACTACTTTCTGATCTGTGCATTCATCTCACTCTGTTGAACCTTTCTTTTGATTGAGCTGTTTTTAAACACTCTTTTGGTAGAATCTGCAAGGGAATATTTGGAGAATATTGAGGCAAACGGTGTAAAACGAAATATCTTCCCCTTACAACTACACAGAAGAATTTTGTGAAACTACTTTCTGATCTGTGCATTCATCTAACAGAGTAGAACCTTTCTTTTGATTGAGCAGTTTTGAAACACTCTTTTTGTATAATCTGCAAGGGGACATTTGGAGATCTTTGAGGCCTATGGTGAAAAACGAAATATCTTCAGATAAAAACTACACAGAATACTCCTGTGAAATTTCTTTCTATTCTTTGCATTCATCTCAAAGTGTTGAACCTTTCTTTTGATTGGGTATTTTTGAAACACCCTTTCTGTGTAAACTGCAAGTGGACATTTGGAGCGCTTTGAGGTCTATCGTGGAAAAAGGAATATCTTCTAATAAAAACTACACAGAAGCATTCTGTGAAACTTCTTTCTGATCTGTGCATTCAACTAACAGAGTTGAACCTTACTTTTGATTGTGCAGTTTTGAAACACACTTTTAGTAGAATCTGCAAGTGGACATTTGGAGAACCTTGAGGCCTACAGTGAAAAATGAAATATCTTCCCCTAAAACTACACGGAAGCATTCTGTGAAACTTCCTTCTGATCTGTGCATTCAACTAACAGAGATGAACCATATTTTTCGTTGAGCAGTTTTTAAACACTCTACTTGTAGAATCTGTAAGTGGACATTTGGAGAACATTGAGGCTTGCAGTGAAAAACGAAATATCTTCCCATGAAAATTACACAGAAGCATTCTGTGAAACTTCTTTCTTTTCTGTTCATTCATTTCACAAAGTAGAACCTTTCTTTTGACTCAGCAGTTTTGAAACACTCTTTTTGTAGAATCTGCAAGTGAACTTTTGGAGCGCTTGGAGGCCTATCGTGAAAAAAGGTATATTTTCAAATAAAACCTACAAAGAAGCATTCTGTGAAACTACTCTCTGATCTGTGCATTCATCTCACTGAATTGAACCTTTCTTTTGAATGAGCTGTTTTGGAACACTCTTTTTGTAGAATCTGCAAGGGGATATTTGGAGAATATTGAGGCATATGGTGTGAAACGAAATATCTTCCCCTAAAGACTACACAAAAGCATTCTGTGAAACTGCTTTCAGATCTGTGCATTCATCTAGCAGAGTAGAACCTTCCTTTGACTGAGTAATTTTGAAACACTCTTTTTGTAGAATCTGGAAGGGGACATTTGGAGATCTTTGGGGCCTATGGTGAAAAACGAAATATCTTCATGCGAAAACTACACAGAATATTTCTGTGAAATTTCTTTCTATTCTCTGCATTCATCTCACAGTGTTGAACCTTTCTTTTGATTGGGTAGGTTTGAAACACTCTTTTTGTATAAACTGCAAGTGGACATTTGGACCGCTTTGAGGCCTATCGTGGAAAAAGGAATATCTTCAAATAAAAACTACACAGAATCATTCTGTGAAACTTCTTTTGGATCTGTGTACTCACCTAACAGAGTTGAACCTTACTTCTGATTGAGCAGTTTTCAAACACTCTATTTGTAGAATCTGCAAGTGGACATTTGGTGAACTTTGAGGCCTATGGTGAAAAAAGAAATATTTTCCCATAAAAACTACACGGAAGCATTCTGTGAAACTTCTTTCTGATCTGTGCATTCAACTAACAGATTTGAAACTTAGTTTTGATTGAGCAGCTTTGATACACTCTATTTGTAGAATCTGCAAGTGGACATTTGGAGAACATTGAGGCTTACGGTGAAAAATGAAATATCTTCCCCTAAAAACTACACGGAAGCATTCTGTCAAACTTCTTTCCAATCTGGGCATTCAACTAACAGAGTTGAACCTTACTTTTGATTGAGCAGTTTTGAAACACTCTATTTGTAGAATCTGCAAGTGGATATTTGGAGAATATTGAGGCCTACAGTGAAAAACGAAATATCTTCAAATAAAAACTACACAGAATACTTCTGTGAAATTTCTTTGTATTCTCTCCATTCATCTCACAGTGTTGAGCCTTTCTTTTGACTGAGCAGTTTTGAAACACTCTTTTTGTTGAATCTTCAAGTGGACATTTGGAGAAGATTGAGGCCTATCGTGGAAAAAGGTATATCTTCCCATAAAAACTACAAGGAAGCATTCTGTGAAACTTCTTTCTGATCTGTGCATTCAACTAACAGAGTTGAACCTTACTTTTGATGCAGCAGTTTTGAAACACTCTTTCGGTATAAACTGCAAGTGGACATTTGGACAACATTGAGGCCTATGGTGAAAAACGAAATATCTTCCCCTAAAAACTGCACGGAAGTATTCTGTGAAACTTCTTTCTGATCTGTGCACTCAAATAACACAGGTGAACCTTACTTTTGATTGAGCAGTTTTGATACACTCTTTCTGTATAAACTGCAAATGGACATTTGGAGTGCTTTGAGGCCTATCGTGGAAAAAGGCATATCTTCATTTAAAAACTACACAGAAGCATTCTGTGAAACTTCTTTCTGATCTGTGCATTCAACTAACAGAGTTGAAACTTACTTTTGATTGAGCAGTTTTGAAACATTCTATTTGTAGAATCTGCAAGTGGACATTTGGAGAACATTGAGGCCTATCATGGAAAAAGGGATATCTTCACATAAACACTACATAGAAGCATTCTGCGAAACTTCTTTCTGATCTGTGAATTCAACTAACAGCGTTGAACCTTACTTTTAATTGAGCAGTCTTTAAACACTCTATTTGTAGAATCTGCAAGTGGACATTTGGAGAACATTGAGACCTATAGTGAAAAAAGAAACATATTCCCCTAAAAACTACACGGAAGCATTCTGTGAAACTCCTTTCTGATCTGTGCATTCAACTAACAGAATTGGAGCTTACTTTTGATTGAGCAGTTTTGAAGCACTCTTTTTGTAGAATCATCAAGGGGACATTTGGAGAACATTGAGGCCTATGGTGAAGAAGGAAATATCTTCCCCTAAAATCTTCACTGAAGCATTCTTTGAAACTTCTTTCTGATCTGTGCATTCAACTAACAGAGTTTAATCTTACTTTTGATGGAGCAGTTTTGAAACACTCTTTCTGTATAAACTGCAAGTGGACATTTGGAGCGCTATGAGGCCCATTGTTGAAAAAGGAATATCTTCAAATAAAAACTACAGAAAAGCATTCTGTGAAACTTCTTTCTGATCTGTGCATTCCACCAATAGAGTTGAAACTTACTTTTGATTGAGCAGTATTGAAACACTCTTTTTTTAGAATCTGCAATTGGACATTTTGAGTACATTGAAGCCTAGGGTGAAAAAAGAAATATCTTACCCTAGAAACTACACGGAAGCATTCTGTGAAACTTCTTTCTGATCTGTGCATTCAAGTAACAGAGTTGAACCTTACTTTTGGTTGAGCAGTTTTGAAACACTCTACTTGTAGAATCTTCAAGTGGACATTTGGAGAACATTGAGGCCTATGGTGGAAAAAGAAATATCTTCCCCTGAAAACTACACGGAAGCATTCTGTGAAACTTCTTTCTGATCTGTGCATTCAAGTAACAGAGTTGAACCTTACTTTTGATTGAGCAGTTTTGAAACACTCTTTCTGTATTAACTGCAAGTGCACATTTGGAGAACGTTGAGGCCTATGGTGAATATTAACTGCAAGTGCACATTTGGAGAACGTTGAGGCCTATGGTGAAAAACGAAATATCTTCCCCTAAAAACCACACAGAAGCATTCTGTGAAACTTCTTTCTGATCTGTGCATTCAACTAACAGAGTTGAACCTTACTTTTGATTGAGCAGTTTTGAAACACAGTATTTGTAGAATCTGCAAGTGGACATATGGAGAACATTAAGGCCTATCGTGGAAAAAGGTATATCTCCCGATAAAAACTACAGAGAAGCATTCTGTGAAAGTACTTTCTGATCTGTGCATTCAACAAACAGAGTTGAACCTTACTTTTGATTGAGCAGTTTTGAAACACTCTATTTGTAGAATCTTCAATTGGACATTTGGAGAATGGTGAATTGAGCCTATGGTGAATAATGAAATATCTTCCCCTAAAAACTACACAGAAGCATTCAGTGAAACTTCTTTCTGATCTGTGCATTCAACTAACACAGTTTAACCTTACTTTTGATTCATCAGTTTTGAAACACACTTTCAGTATAAACTGCAAGTCGACATTTGGAGAACATTGAGCTCTAAGGTGAAAAACGAAATATCTTCCGCTAAAAACTGCATGGAATCATTCTATGAATCTACTTTCTGATCTGTGCATTGAACTAGCAGCGTTTAACCTTACTTTTCATTGAGCAATTTTGAAACAGTCTTTTTGTATTAACTGCAAGTGGACATTTGGAGAACATTGAGACCTACGGTGAAAAAGGACATATCTTCCCCTGTAACTACACGGAAGCATTCTGTGAAACTTCTCTCTGATCTGTGCATTCAACTAACACAGTCAAAACTTACTACTGATTTAGCAATTTTGAAACACTCTACTTGTAGAATCTGCAAGTGGACATTTGGAGAACACTGAGGCCTATCATGGAAAAATATATATCTTCCCATAAAACTACACAGAATCCTTCTGTGAAACTTCTTTCTGATCTGTGCATTCAACTAACAGAGTTGAACCTTACTTTTGATGGAGCAGTTTTGAAACACTCTTTCTGTAGAAACTGCAAGTGGACATTTAGAGTGATTTGAGGCCTATCGTGGAAAAAGGAATATCTTCAAATAAAAACTACACAAAAGCATTCTGTGAAACTTCTTTCTGATCTGTGCATTCAACTAACACAGTTGAACCTTACTTTTGATAGAGCAGTTTTGAGACACCCTATTTGTAGAATCTGCAAGTGGACATTTGGAGAACATTGAGGCCTACGGTGAAAAAAGAAATATCTTCCCCTAAAAACTACACGGAAGCATTGTGTGAAACTTTTTTCTGTTGTGTGCATTCAACTAACAGAGTTGAACCTTACTTTTGATCGAGCACTTTTCAAACACTCTATTTGTAGAATCTGCAAGTGGACATTTGGAGAACCTTAAGGTCTATCATGGAAAAAGGTATATCTTCCCATAAAAACTACACAGAAGCATTCCGTGAAACTCCATTCTGATCTGTGCATTCAACTAACAGAGTTGAACCTTACTTTTCATTGAGCAGTTTTGAAACACTCTTTCTGTAGAAACTGCAAGAGGACATTTGGAGTGCTTTGAGGCCTATCGTGGAAAAACATATATATTCAAGTAAAAACTACACTGAAGCATTCCGTGAAACTTCTTTCTGATCTGTGCATTCAACTAACAGAGTTGAACCTTACTTTTGATGGGGCAGTTTTCAAACACTCTTTCTGTATAAACTGCAAGTGGACATTTGGAGCGCTTTGAGGCCTATCGTGGAAAAAGGAATATCTTTATATGAAAACTACACAAAAACATTCTGTGAAACTTCTTTCTGATCTGTGCATTCAACTGACAGAGTTGAACCTTACTTTTTATAGAGCAGTTTTGAAACACTCTTTCTGTATAAACTGCAAGTGGACATTTGGAGTGCTTTGAGGCCTATCGTGGAAAAAGGTATATATTCAAGTAAAAACTACACAGAAGCATTCTGTGAAACTTCTTTCTCATCTGTGCATTCAACTAACAGAGTTGAACCTTAGTTTTGATTGAGCAGTTTTCAAACACTCTATTTGTAGAATCTGCAAATGGACATTTAGAGCACATTAAGGACTATGGTGGAAAAAGAAACATCTTCCCCTGAAAACTACAGGGAAGCATTCTGTGAAACTTCTTACTGATCTGTGCATTCAGCTAACAGAGTTGAACCTTACTTTTGATGGAGCAGTTTAGAAACCCTCTTTCTGTATAAACGACAAGTGGACATTTGGAGCGCTGTGTGGCCTATCGTTGAAAAAGTAATATCTTCAAATGAAAACTACACAAAAGCATTCTGTGAAACTTCTTTCTGATCTGTGCATTCATCTAACAGAGTTTAACCTTACTTTTGATTAAGCAGTTTTGAAACACTGTTTTTGTAGTATCTGCAAGTGGACATTTGGAGAACATTGAGGCCTATGGTGAAAAAAAATATCTTCCCTAAAAACTACACGGAAGAATTCTGTGAAACTTCTTTCTGATCTGTGCATGCAACTAACAGAGTTGGACCTTACTTTTGATTGAGCAGTTTTGAAACACTCATTTTGTACTATCTGCAAGTGTACATTTGGAGAACATTAAGGCCTACGGTAAAGAAAGAAATATCTTCCCCTAAAAACTACACGGAAGCATTCTGTGAAACTTCTTTCTGATCTCTGTATTCAACTAACAGAGTTTAACCTTACTTTTGATTGAGCTGTTTTGAAATACTCTTTCTGTATAAACTGCAAGTGGACATTTCGAGAGCATTGAGGCCTACGGTGAAAAACGAAATATCTTCCCCTAAAAACTGCACGGAAGCATTCTGTGTAACTTCTTTCTGATCTGTGCATTCAACTAACAGATTTGAACCTTTCTTTTGATTGAGCAGTTTTGAAACACTCTTTCTGTATAAACTGCAAGTGGACATTTGGACAACATTGAGGCATACGGTGAAAAACGAAATATCTTCCGCTAAAAAGTGCACGGAAACATTCTGTGATACTTCTCTCTGATCTGTGCATTCAACTAGCAGAGTTTAAACTTACTTTTGATTGAGGAGTTTTGAAACAGTCTTTCTGTATTAACTGCAAGTGGACATTTGGAGAACATTGATTCCTATGGTGAAAAATGAAATATCTTCCCCTAGAAACTACACCGAAGCCTTCTGTTAAACTTCTTTCTGATCTGATCATTCACCTAAAAGTGTTGAATCTTACTTTTGATTGAGCAGTTTTGAAACACTCCATTTGTAGAAACTGCAATGAGACATATGGAAAACATTGAGGCTTACGGTGAGAAATGAAACATCGACCCCTGAAAACTACACGGATGCATTCTGTGAATCTTCTTTCAGAACTGTGCATTCAACTAAGAGAGTTGGACCTTACTTTTGATTGAGCAGTTTTGAAACACTCTATTTGTGGAATCTGCAAGTGGACACGTGGAGAACATTGAGGCCTATCGTGGAAAAAGGTATATCTTACCATAAAAACTACACAGAAGCATTCTGTGAAACTTCTTTCTGATCTGTGCATTCAACTAATAGAGTTGAACCTTACTTTTGATGGAGCAGTTTTGAAACACTCTTTCTGTATAAACTGCAAGTGGATATTTGGAGCGCTTTGAGGCCTACCGTGGAAAAAGGAATATCTTTATATAAAAACTACACAAAAAAAATCGGTGAAACTTCTTTCTGATCTGTGCATTCAACTGACAGAGTTGAACCTTACTTTTTATAGAGCAGTTTTGAAACACTCTATTTGTAGAATCTGCAAGTGGACATTTGGAGAACATTGAGGCCTACGGTGAAAAAAGAAATATCTTCCCCTAAAAACTACACGGAAACATTCTGTGAAACTCTTTTCTGATGTGTGCATTCAACTAACAGAGTTGAGCCTTACTTTTGATTGAGCAGTTTTCAAACACTCTATTTGTAGAATCTGCAAGTGGACATTTGGAGAACATTAAGGTCTATCGTGGAAAAAGGTATATCTTCCCTTAAAAACTACACAGTAGCATTCCGTGAAACTACATTGTGATCTGTGCATTCAACTAACAGAGTTGAACCTTACTTTTCATTGAGCAGTTTTGAAACACTCTTTCTGTATAAACTGTAAGTGGACATTTGGAGTGCTTTGAGGCCTATCGTGGAAAAAGGTATATATTCAAGTAAAAACTACACAGAAGCATTCTGTGAAACTTCTTTCTCATCTGTGCATTCAACTAACAGAGTTGAACCTTAGTTTTGATTGAGCAGTTTTCAAACACTCTATTTGTAGAATTTGCAAATGGACATTTAGAGCACATTAAGGACTATGGTGGAAAAAGAAATATCTTCCCCTAAAAATTACATGGATGCATTCAGTGAAACTTCTTTCTGATCTGTGCATTCAACTAACAGAGTTGAACCTTACTTTTGATGGAGCAGTTTAGAAACACTCTTTCTTTATAAACTGCAAGTGGACATTTGGAGTGCTATGAGGTCTATCGTTGAAAAAGTAATATCTTCAAATAAAAACTACACAAAAGCATTCTGTGAAACTTCTTCCCGATGTGTGCATTCATCTAACAGAGTTTAACCTTACTTTTGATTAAGCAGTTTTGAAACACTGTTTTTGTAGAATCTGCAAGTGGACATTTGGAGAACATTGAGGCCTATGGTGAAAAAAGAAATATCTTCCCTAAAAACTACACGGAAGAATTCTGTGAAACTTCTTTCTGATCTGTGCATTCAACTAACAGAGTTGGACCTTACTTTTGATTGAGCAGTTTTGAAAAACTCTTTCTGTATAAACTGCAAGTGGACATTTCGAGAACATTGAGGCCTACGGTGAAAAACGAAATATCTTCCCCTAAAAACTGCACGGAAGCATTCTGTGTAACTTCTTTCTGATCTGTGCTTTCAACTAAGAGATTTGAACCTTTCTTTTGATTGAGCAGTTTTGAAACACTCTTTCTGTCTAAACAGCAAGTGGACATTTGGTGTGCTTTAAGGCCTATCGTGGAAAAAGCTATATCTTCAAATAAAAACTACACAGAAGCATTCTGTGAAACTTCTTTCTGACCTGTGCATTCAACTAACTGAGTTGAACCTTACTTTTGGTTGAGCAGTTTTGAAACACTCTTTTTGTAGAATCTGCAATTGGACCATTGGAGAACTTTGAGGCCTATGGTGAAAAAAGAAATATCTTCCCCTAGAGAATACACGGAAGAATTCTGTGAAAATTCCTTCTGATTGGTGCATTCAACTAGCAGAGTTTAACCTTACTTTTGAATGAGCAGTTTTGAAACACTCTTTCTGTATTAACTGCAAGTGGACACTTGGAGAACACTGAGGCCTACGGTGAAAAACGAAATATCTCTCCCTAAAAACTATACAGAAGCATTCTGTGAAACTTCTTTCTGATCTGTGCATTCAACTAACAGAGTTGAAACTTACTTTTGTTTGAGCAGTTTTGAAATACTCTTTTTGTAGAATCTGCAAGTGGACCATTGGAGAACTTTGAGGCCTATGGTGAAAAAGAAATATCATCCCCTAAATACTACACAGAAGCATTCTGTGAAACTTCTTCCTGATCTGTGCGTTCAACTAACAGTATTGAACCTTACTTTTGATTGAGCAGTTTTGAAACACTCTTCCTGTATAAACTGCAAGTGGACATTTGGAGCGCTTTGAGGCCTATCGTTGAAAAAAGAATATCTTCAAATAAAAATTACACAGAACCATTCTGTGAAACTTCCTCCTGATCTGTGCATTCAACTAACAGAGTTGAACCTTACTTTTGATTCAGGAGTTTTGAAATTCTCTGTTTGTAGAATCTGCAAGTGGACATTTGGAGAACATTGAGGTCTATGGTGAAAAAAGATATATCTTCCCGGACAGCCAGACAGAAAGGTCAGGTTACCCACAAAGGGAAGCCCATCAGACTAACAGCTGATCTCTCAGCAGAAACTCTACAAGCCAGAAGAGAGTGGGGGCCGATATTCAACATTCTTAAAGAAAAGAATTTTCAACCCAGAATTTCATATCCAGCCAAACTAAGCTTCATAAGTGAAGGAGAAATAAAATCCTTTACAGACAAGCAAATGCTGAGTGATTTTGTCACAACCAGGCCTGCCCTAAAAGAGCTCCTGAAGGAAGCACTAAACATGGAAAGGAACAACTGGTACCAGCCACTGCAAAAACATGCCAAATTGTAAAGACCATTGAGGCTAGGAAGAAACTGCAGCAACTAACGAGCAAAATAAAAAACTAACATCATAATGACAGGATCAGATTCACACATAACAATATTAACTTTAAATGTAAATGGGCTAAATGCTCCAATAAAAAGACACAGACTGGCAAACTAGATAAGGAGTCAGGACCCATCAGTGTGCTGTATTCAGGAAACCCATCTCACGTGCAGAGACACAGATAGACTCAAAATAAAGGGATGGAGTAAGATCTATCAAGCAACTGGAAAACAAACAAAGGCAGGGGTTGCAATCCTAGTCTCTGATAAAATAGACTTTAAACCAACAAAGATCAAAAGAGACAAAGAAGGCCATTACATAATGGTAAAGGGATCAATTCAACAAGAAGAGCTAACTATCCTAAATATATATGCACCCAACACAGGAGCACCCGGATTCATAAAGCAAGTCCTGAGTGACCTACAAAGGGACTTAAACTCCCACACAACAATAATGGGAGATTTTAACACCCCACTGTCAACATTAGACAGATCAATGAGAGAGAAAGTTAACAAGGATATCCAGGATTTGAACTCAGCTCTACATAAAGTGGACCTAATAGACATCTACAGAACTCTCCACCCCAAATCAACAGAATATACATATTTTCAGCACCACACCACACCTATTCCAAAATTGACCACATAGTTGGAAGTAAAGCTCTCCTCAGCAAATGTAAAAGAACAGAAATTATAACAAACAGTCTCTCAGACCACAGTGCAATCAAACTAGAACTCAGGATTAAGAAACTCACTCAAAACCGCTCAACTACATGGAAACTGAACAAACTGCTCCTGAATGACTATTGGGTACATAATGAAATGAAGGCAGAAATAAAGATGTTCTTTGAAACCAACGAGAACAAAGACACAACATACCAGAATCTCTGGGACACGTTCAAAGCAGTGTGTAGAGGGAAATTTATAGCACTAAATGCCCACAAGAGAAAGCAGGAAAGATCCAAAATTGACACCCTAACATCACAATTAAAAGAACTAGAAAAGCAAGAGCAAACACATTCAAAAGCTAGCAGAAGGCGAGAAATAACTAAAATCAGAGCAGAACTGAAGGAAATAGAGACACAAAAAACCCTTCAAAAAATTAATGAATCCAGGAGCTGCTTTTTGAAAAGATCAACAAAATTGATAGACCGCTAGCAAGACTAATAAAGAAGAGAGAAGAATCAAATAGATGCCATAAAAAATGAAAAAGGGGATACCACCACCGATCCCACAGAAATACAATCCACCATCAGAGAATACTACAAACACCTCTATGCAAATAAACTAGAAAATCTAGAAGAAATGGATAAGTTCCTCAAAAAATACACCCTCCCAAGACTAAATGAGGAAGAAGTTGAATCTCTGAATAGACCAATAACAGGTTCTGAAATTGTGGCAATAATCAATAGCTTACCAACCAAAAAGAGTCCAGGACCTGATGGATTCACAGCTGAATTCTACCAGAGGTACAAGGAGGAACTGGTACCATTCCTTCTGAAACTATTCCAATCGATAGAAAAAGAGGGAATCCTCCCTAACACATTTTATGAAGCCAGCATCATCCTGATACCAAAGCCTGGCAGAGACATAACCAAAAAAGAGAATTTCAGACCAATATCCTTGATGAACATTGATGCAAAAATCCTCAATAAAATACTGGCAAACCGAATCCAGCAGCACATCAAAAAGCTTATCCACCATGATCAAGTGGGCTTCATCCCTGCGAGGCAAGGGTGGTTCAACATACGCAAATCAATAAATGTAATCCAGCATATAAACAGAACCAAAAACAAAAACCACATGATTATCTCAATAGATGCAGAAAAGGCCTTTGACAAAATTCAACAACACTTCATGCTAAAAACTCTCAATAAATTAGGTATTGATGGGATGTATCTCAAAATAATAAGAGCTATATACGACAAACCCACAGCCAATATCATACTGAATGGGCAAAAACTGGAAGCATTCCCTCTGAAAACTGGCACAAGACAGGGATGCCCTCTCTCACCGCTCCTATTCAACATAGTGCTGGAAGTTCCGGCCAGAGCAATCAGGCAGGAGAAGGAAATAAAGGGTATTCAATTAGGAAAAGAGGAAGTCAAATTGTCCCTGTTTGCAGATGACGTGATTGTACATCTAGAAAACCCCATTGTCTCAGCCCAAAATCTCCTTAAGCTGATTAGCAACTTCAGCAAAGTCTCAGGATGCAAAATCAATGTACAAAAATCACAAGCATTCTTGTACACCAATCACAGACAAACAGAGAGCCAAATCATGAGTGAACTCCCATTCACAATTGCTTCAAAGAGAATAAAATACCTAGGAAGCCAACTTACAAGGGATGTGAAGGACCTCTTCAAGGAGAACTACAAACCACTGTTCAATGAAATAAAAGAGGATACAAACAAATGGAAGAACATTCCATGCTCATGGGTTGGAAGAATCAATATCGTGAAAATGGCCATACTGCCCAAGGTAATTTACAGACTCAATGCCATCCCCATCAAGCTACCAATGACTTTCTTCACAGAATTGGAAAAAACTACTTTAAAGTTCATATGGAACCAAAAAAGAGCCCGCATCACCAAGTCAATCCTAAGCCAAAAGAACAAAGCTGGAGGCATCACGCTACCTGACTTTAAACTATACTACAAGGCTACAGTAACCAAAACAGCATGGTACTGGTACCACAACAGAGACATAGATCAATGGAACAGAACAGGGCCCTCAGAAATGATGCCGCATAGCTACAACTATCTGATCTTTGACAAAGCTGACAAAAACAAGCAATGGGGAAAGGATTCCCTATTTAATAAATGGTGCTGGGAAAACTGGCTAGCCATATGTAGAAAGCTGAAACTGGATCCCTTCCTTACACCTTATACAAAAATTAATTCAGGATGGATTAAAGACTTAAATGTTAGACCTAAAACCATTAAAATCCTACAAGAAAAGCTAGGCAATACCATTCAGGACATAGGCGTGGGCAAGGACTTCATGTCAAAAACACCAAAAGCAATGGCAACAAAAGCCAAAATTGACAAATGGGATATCATTAAACTAAAGAGCTTCTGCACAGCAAAAGAAACTACCATCAGAGTGAACAGGCAACCTACAGAATGGGAGAAAATTTTTGCAACCTACTCATTGACAAAGGGCTAATATCCAGAATCTACAATGAACTCAAACAAATTTACAAGAAAAAAACAAACAACCCCATCAAAAAGTGGACAAAGGACATGAACAGAAACTTCTCAAAAGAAGACATTTATGCAGCCAAAAAACACATGAAGAAATGCTCATCATCACTGGCCATCAGAGAAATGCAAATCAAAACCACAGTGAGATACCATCTCACATCAGTTAGAATGGCCATCATTAAAAAAGCAGGAAACAACAGGTGCTGGAGAGGATGCGGAGAAGTAGAAACAGTTTTACACTGTTGGTGGGAGTGTAAACTAGTTCAACCATTGTGGAAGTCAGTGTGGCGATTCCTCAGGGATCTAGAACTAGAAATACCATTTGACCCAGCCATCCCATTTCTGGGTATATACCCAAAGGACTATAAATCATGCTGCTATAAAGACACATGCACACGTATGTTTACTGCGGCACTATTCACAATAGCAAAGAGTTGGAACCAACCCAAATGTCCAACAACAATAGACTGGATTAAGAAAATGTGGCACATATACACCATGGAATACTATGCAGCCATAAAAAATGATGAGTTCATGTCCTTTGTAGGGACATGGATGAAACTGGAAACCATCATTCTCAGTAAACTATC
>NW_026652750.1:0-10689 GCF_009828535.3 Hylobates moloch
TGGATGGGTGGATGGATGGATGGATGAATAAAAGGATGGAGGATGGATGGATGGAGGATAGATTGGTAGATGAGAGGATATATGCATGTGTATATATACATATATATGGATATATACATATATATGTGTATATATCCATATATATGTATATGGATTGGTGGATGAACGGACGGATGGATGGATGGATGGGTGGATGGATAATATCAGGGAGTCAGAATGAAGCGCCAGATGTAGTGATACATCAGGGCTCGGGGACAGTGGCCAGAAATACAGGAAACCAAGACAGAAAAAAAAATAAACAATATTTTACAATATCTACAGACAGCAATTCAGAGACTCCAATGAGCTGAGCTGATTCCAGCACCATAGGTGAGGATTTAGCATATAACCTTGATGATAGGTGATGAGTATGTGATCTCAAGTTTACATATATGGGCTATGAAATGAAATCAGGATGTATTAGGCAGATCATTTGGTTGCCAGTTTCAAGCAGTGAGATGATGGCAGGAGAGGACAGAGCCACAGAAAAATCTGGCTTTCTCTTCCCAGATGCCTCACCCCACCCCTTGGCCTTCACTTTTTGAGCCCAGTTCAGAGTCTCTTTCTTAGAGAAGTCTTCCCTGATCACCACCTCTCCTACCCAAGCCAGCCCCTGTTCTCTTATCCTCTTTTATACCTTTGTCACTGCCTTCATCTCAAGAGTAAACAATGCATTTTGACATCAATTGCTTTCCATATTACCCCTTGCCACAAAGCCAGATCCATGAGCTCAGGGGTCCTGACTGCCGGCCCTCCTGCTGCATCCCTGGTGCTTAGAACAGTGTCTGTAATCCAATAGACATTCAGTATATACAGTTGCAAATATCTGAATAAATATTCAGACAAATCCATGTGGTTTAGAATGAGGAGAAGAGAATTGGGAGTTTATGTGAGTTTTGATGTTTTTTTATATGACTTTTCCAAAAAATGCCCGTCCTGTCCCACAAAGCTAAGAAGACACTCTATGAGCATCCCAGCCACCCACTTGTTTGCAGGCAGTGGTTCTTTGATTTTACTGTACATATGAAACTCCCAAAGAGCCTGACCACACTGGTACTCGTCCCCAACCAGAGCATCTGACCTCACCAGCTGGGTGCAGAGCTGGCATTGGGATTGTTCAGAGCTCCCCAGGTGATCCTAATGTGCAGCCAGGGCTGAGACCCCTGCATTTGAAACACAATCTCTACTCCTCTTCTAGTTGCTGAATTCCCATTTTAGAGAAGCTTGGGGGATGGGGGTCTAATGTTACTCATTCCTGTCTTTGGGTACTAAAATCATGGAATGAAGGTTGCAAAATGGGCAGTTATAAGGCCTTTTGGGTCTGGATGACTGATAGGGTTTCAGGATTCTTTCTGGGGACAAATATTCTCCTTTAAAAAAAAAAAAAAATCTAGAGCCAGATGCAGTGGCTGATGCCTATAATTGCAGCACTTTGAGAGGCAGAGGCAGGAGGATTGTTTGAGTCCAGGAGTTCAAGACCAGCTGGGCAACATAGTGAGACTCTGTCTCTACCAAAAATTTAAAAATCAGCTGGGCATGGCAGCATGCACCTGTAGTCCTAGCTACTTGGGAGGCTGAGTCAGGAGCATTGCTTGAGCCCAGGAGTTCGAGGTGGTGGTGAGCTATGATCATGCTATTGTACTCCAGCCTAGGCAACACAGTGAGACTCTGTCTCTAAAAAAAAAAAAAAAAAAAAAAATCAACCTCACTCCAAGCCCATCTATAAAAAGACACCGATGAGGCCACTCTAAGAACAACTATAATCATGCTACATCCATTTGCACATAAAATTGCTGAAATCTATCCAGCATCTTTTATCACAGGTGGCAGAGTGGGATAAGGGGTAGCTACAGATAGGTAGTGGCCACTGTGTCCTTGGACCACCAGAATCAAGCCAGGGTAGAGCCAAGAGACTGGTAGTTGAGGATCATTTCCTTTCTTCCCCAGGGTCTAGAATCTTTTCTCCTCCAGGGTCTCTCATGGACTAATTCATAACTGCACTTTAGTGTCTGACAGTAACAACCTAAGGAAATTTGCAAACAAAATATCAGGAAACACCATCCACTTAGAGATCAGAATTTCATCCCCACTGCAATGCCCAGGAGCATGTTTGGGAAGAAGGGGTGCAGTTTGAGTGTTTTTTTAAAACTATGATTGTGATTTTAGGTCAATTATATATTCCTGGGGCTCAGTGAGAAGTAATATCTCCAAGGCTATTTACCAAACCACAGTTGAGTAAAATTTCCCACTGGGAAGGAAGAGGGAGGAAATGAACATTTGTTTATGGCCCGTTAAACACAAGCAGATGCTAAGTGATTGACACGATTCCCACTGAATCCTCACACCCACTCCATGGCAAAGCTACTAATTGCCCCATTTGCAGACCGATGGAAAAACTGAGGCTCAAAAAGACTAAATTATTTGCCCATCTTCCTCATTACTATGCTTTACTCAGCACTGTTTGCAAACAGGGAGAACAATAGCTACCTAACATGGGCTGTGCAGTCAGACCTGGGGTCAGGCTGCAGTACAGTGGTGTGATCATAGCTCACTATACCCTTGAACTCCTGGGCTCAAGCGATCCTCCTACCCCAGCTGGGGTTGATCTTGACTTTGTTCCTTGCCTGGTACAACCTTGGACAAGTGTTTTCTCAGAACTTCTTTCCCATGTCTGCAATACCAGATGATAATACCTATATAGCAAAGAGTTGTTTGAAGTGTTCAGGGAGATAGTATCTGCAAAGTGCCTAGCAGTGTCCCTGACACAGGTGGGTGCACAACAGATATTAAAAATGAATGTGATCCAAACCCTGAACACATAAGAGATGATCAATAAATTTAAATCCTCAAAACACACACCCTTCTGGTTACAATATGGGGAAAGCCATGACCTGGACAAGATGCAATTTTTGCTCGAAAAGAGCTCACAGCCTTGACTGTGAAAGAAGAAAGCCCATGGAAACAGAAAGCAAACAGTAATTGTATAATTGTAATATAATAATCTATAATAATATAATAATCTATAATTGTATGAGTCAGGATGTGCCCAGTTGAAAAAGAAATATCAACTCTAATTACCTTTTTAAAATGCACTTATTGACCTATAAAATGAAAGAGTTTATTTAATTTTAATTTCACACTGTTAACCTAAGAGGCTTAGGCCAACGTAGTGGTTTAGAGCTTGGGATAGATACATCACCAGGTCTGTTTTAATCAGGGGGTGTCAACACCACTAGGCCTAACATCTTTCTATAACAAATAATCTATCATGTCGTGAATTCTGAAATGAAATTCACAGATAATATAATCTACCTACCCTACAGTTTAATAGAAAACCAATATAGTGCCCTCTCTGTGATACAAAGAAGAAAGTAGATTTATAATAAAAATATATTTTCAATATATAAATGTTCACACACAACTCCACTAGAAGACATAATGAAGTCATCAAAAGCTTGCACTTTTAGCAGATGTGATGCAATATTTGGCTAAATATTGTCAACAGTTTTACTTTATATTTAACAAATTAGAATAATGGCCACATAGGTATTTTCATACATATATGCATATCCCTCAGAAAGTCTTCCTAATTAGCATTTGCTGGTAGAATGCCTCTTGGATTTTCATACCCAAACATCATGAAACAAACTTATCTCTCAATGTATGTTGATGTTAACATAGGAGAAAATTATATTTGCATCTCCAAAATCCAGTGCAACATTGTAAACAAAATGCTGTACAGAATAAGTTTGATGTTACACTCTCTAAATACAATTGGTGGAACATCAGGATCCCAATTTGAAAAGTCCACACAATGTCAACAAAAGGTACATGAATCTCCTACGTTACTGCTGCAAAGACAAGCCATGTCAATATCAACAAAACTACCATTTATTTTCTTTTCTATCACCTTTACTGAAACATAATTTACATGCAATAACCTGTATCCATTTAAAGTATGCAAATCAGGCCAGGTGCGGTGGCCCACACCTGTATCCCAGCACTTTGAGAAGCTGAGGTTGGCAGAATGCTTGAGCTCAAGAGTTTGAGACCAGCCTGGGCAACATGGTGAGATGCCATCTCTACAAAAAATACAAAACTTAGCCTTGTGTGGTGGCACATGCCTGTGGTCCCAGCTACTCCACAGGCTGAGGTGGGAGGATGGCTTGAGCCTGGGAGGCAGAGGTTGTGGTGAGCCAAGATTGCACCATTGCACACCAGCCTGGGGAACAGAGCAAGACCCTGTCTCAAATAATAAAAATAAAAATATATAAAGTATGCAATTCAATGAGTTTTGATAGATGTATATGCCTGGGAAACCACTGCCACAGAACATACCCATCACCCCCCAAATATCCTTGTGCCCCTTTGCAATTAATTTCATCTTCCACTCCCAGCCTCAGGCAGTCACTGAACCCAAACAACTGTTCACTAACAATGGTATTGATATTGTGGTGATGCTTTAGATATTTTATATCGTAAATAAGAATTTGTCACTTATATGTAGCAATTTTACTGTGTTTTAATTAAATTTTAAGAAATTGGTTGGGGATTTGGGTTAACAAAGGCATTCTAATTTTTCTATTTTAAAAAAATGAAAACTAAGACTTCTGCTTCTGGGATGATGAAGCAGATGTATTTTTCCCTCTTCTTCCCACTAAGTACAACTAAAACCTTGGACATTGTATGTAAACAAATGTAAGAAGGCATTGAGAAATGGAGAGAGGACTGGCTAGAGACCTCAGGACTTGAAGAACAACATAGTAGTGAGTTGTGGGAAATTGTTTTTGGTTTCATATATCCCGGAGTTGAAGCTGAAAAAGCTGGCAACTCAGAAACACCAATGGGTGCAGACAAAAAAAAAAGACTCTAACAAAACCCTACTTTTTCCAGGCAAAGGACCAAGAAAGAGGTAACCTAGCAAGACAGAAGACTTTTAGACAATAACTGTTCTGTTGCATCCAAACATAGAAAAGTCAGTAGTCTGACTACATCCACATCATCAAAGGCCAAGTGAGGAGCCTGGACTTCCATGCTCTTGAGGCTGTAATGAGGTACCCAACATATCTGTTGGGATGGTGTCTGAGGAGGCCTAGTGAAGAGTCAAAACTTTCACCACTGTCCAGTGGTAATAAGGCTACAGCCACCTCAGTGTCAGTGGTACTGCAAAGGTAGTTGTAACTCTCAAACCTACTCAGTAATAACAAGAAACCACCCCACTTTGAGTGTCAGTGATGAAAAATGTGGACTTCTACCTCCTTCTGGTAGTGACTAGGTAGCACCCCTGCCACCTATCCTTTCAGAGCAGTGTCAGAAAAAGCCAGCTAAGAAAATTTAAATAGATTCAGGGTCTCATAACATAATATTAAAATGTCCAGGTTTTCATCAACAATCTCTTTTCATAGCAAGAACCAGGAAGATCTCAAACTGAGTGAAAAAAAAAGACAATTAATATATGTCAACACTAAGATGACAGAAATGTGAGAATTCTCTCACGGTGATTGTAGAGATACTTTGATAAACATGCTCCAACAAGCAACTACAAACGTGTGAAACAAATGAAAAAAATAGAAATCCTCAGCAAAGAAATAAGATACCATAGAAAGGAAATAGATATAAAGAAGGAACACATGGAAATTTTAGAACTGAAAAATACCATTACTGAACCACCAAGCTGAGTGGACCAGCTCACAGCAGAATAGAGGGAACAGAAGAAAGAATCTGTGAACTGGAGGGTAGCACAATAGACATGACTTAACCTGAACAACTGAGAGAAAATAGAGTGAAAAAAAAAAATAAAGAGACTCACAAAGCCTATGGTTAGGCTTTGTGTCACCACCCAAATCTCATGTTGAACTGTAATCCCCATAATCCCCACATGTCAAGGGAGAGACCAGGTGGAGGCAATTGGATCATGGGGGTGGTTTCCCTCATGCTGTTCTCCTGATAGTGAGTGAGTTCTCATGAGATCTGATGGTTTTATGAGCGTTTGGCCTGTCCTCCTGTGTTCATTCTCTCTCCTGTTACCCTGTGAAGAGGTGCCTTCTGCCATGAGTGTATGTTTCCTGAGGCCTCCCCAGCCATGTAGAACTGAGTCAATTAAACCTCTTTTCTTTATAATTACCCAGTCTTGAGCAGTTCTTTATAGCAGTGTGAGAATGGACTAACACACTCATGGACCAATGAGATTATAAAAAATAGCTAACATTTGTGTCCACAGAGTCCTGGAGGTGAGAAGAAAAAATGAGAGGCTAGAAAACTACTCAAAGAAATAATGGCTGAAAACTACCCAAATATGTCAAGAAGAAACTTAAGAAGCTGAGCAAACCAAAGATACATCATAATAAAGCTTCTGAAAACTAAGGACAAAGAAAAATTTTGAAAGCAGCCAGAGAAAAATGGCATCTTAGCCACAGGGGGAAAAAAATTCAAATGATAGCAGATTTTTATTCAGAAACCATTGATGCCAGAAAAAAATGGCAAGATAATTTTCAGGTACTGAAAGAAAAGAACTGTTAAACTAGAATCCTATATTCAGCAAAAATATCCTTTAGGAATGAAAAAAAAAAAAAAAGACGTTCTTAGACAAAGGCAAACTAGGAAATTTTGTTTCTGGAAGACCCACCCGAAGAGAATGGCTACAGAAAGTTTTCTGGCTGGGTGCCATGGCTTGCGCCTATAATCCTAGCACTTCGGGAGGCCGAGGTGGGAGGATCACTTGAGCCCAGGAGTTCAAGACCATCCTGGGCAACATAGTGAGACCCCATCTCTACAAATAATAATAAATTAGCCAGGTGTAGTGGCATATGCCTGCAGTCCCAGCTACTCGGGAGGCTGAGGTGGGAGGATCACTTGAGCCCAGGAGTTCAAGGTTGCAATGAGCTATGATTGAATCACTGAACTCCACTCTGGGTGATAGAGTGAGACCCTGTCTCTTTATTAAAAAAAAAAAAAAAAAAAAGAGAGAGAGAGAGAGAAGAAGGAGGAGGAGGAGGAGGAGGAAAAAAGAAAGAAGAAAGAAGATAAAGTTTTCTAAGCAGAAAAGAAGCCATAAAAGAAATTCTGGAACATCAAGAAGGAAGAAAGAACACAGTAAGCAAAAATATGAGTAAATGTAATAGACTTTTCTTCTCCTCTTACATTTTCTAAATTAAATTTGGTGATTGAAACAAAAGTTATAACACCTCTCAATGCATATAGAAGATATAATCAAGACAATAATAAATAGTGGGGAGGGCAAAGGAACATAAAGGGAGGTAAAGTTTTATACTTCAGTCAGATAGTATTTTTACATGGAACATCTGATTTTTTTTTTCAAGACAGACTTTCACTCTTGTTGCCCAGGCTAAAGTGCAATGGCACAGTCTCAGCTCACTGCAACCTCCACCTCCCATGTTCAAGCGATTCTCCTGTCTCAGCCTCCCAAGTAGCTAGGATTACAGGCATGCGCCACCACACCCGGCTAATTTTGTATTTTTAGTAGAGACAGGGTTTCTCCATGTTTGTCAGGCTGGTCTCCAACTCCCAACCTCAGGTAATCTGCCTGCCTCAGCCTCCCAAAGTGCTGGGATTACAGGCATGAGCCACTGCACCTGACCAGAATATCTGATTTTTAAGAATGAATACTGGGTTGTGATATATTAATGCACCAGAAAACGATATACCACAATGCAAAAGAATAACTACCACTACACACAAAAATGTAGAGAAATGTCATCAATTTAATGTTGAGAGAAAGAAGCCAGAGACAAAAGAGTACATACTGTAGGATTCCATTTATTTGAAATTCTAGAACAAGCAAAACTAATCTATGGTGATAGAATTTAGAATGGTGGTTACTTTTGGTGGTATATTGACTGGGAAGGGGCATGATGGAATTTGCTGCTGGGGATATGGGAATTTTCTGTATCTTGATCTAGGCAGTGGTGCAGTAATCTACATCTATAAAAACTGTCAAGCTGTACACTTAAAATTTGTGCACCTTACTGTGGATGAGTTACACCTTTTAAAAAAGGAATGGATTACTAGCAGTAAACAGGAGATGCCCACATCCTCCACGAATATGTCAGCTCCAAATTTAGGCTGACAGATAGGCTATGTCCATGGCCTACCACCAATAGTATGGCTGTGAGTCATGTGGTTTTCCAACAATGCTTGTTCAGGATAAAAAGGAAACACAATTCTCCTTCTATTATATTTATACCAGGGTTTCCCTTCCAGAAAATTCCGTGTAGATTTGGAGTAAGGGGGAAAAAATGGAGTTCAGCTCCTGGCTGAAATAATTACAAACTGGGTTTTCATCAAACTCAATGCCAGCTGGGGCATCTGAACGTAGCCTGAGCTGCTGGACAATTCTTCACTGTGTAGCATTGCCTGGCATTCCCGGCCCCTGCTCAGAAATGTCTGACTGCTTCCCAATCACCTTTGTAAGTAAAGGTTTATTAAAGTCTACTATACATACAGAAAAGTGCACAAATCATAAGCGTATACCTCCATGATTTTTCATAAAGCAAACACATCTCTGTAACCAGAGCCAGGATCAAGGGACAGAGCAACATTCTTCATCCCCACCTCTCAGAAGACTCCCCGTGTCCTCTGCAGTCATTACCCTCCCCGACTGAAGGTAACCTCCACTCTGATTTTGATAACCGTACGTTATTTTTGCTTGTTTTTGATCTTCATAAACCTGGAATCTCTCAGATATACTCTTTTGTGACTGGCTTCTTTCATTCAACATTATGTTTGTGAAGTTCATCTATGTTGTAATGTGAAGCAGTTGCTTGTTCACTTTTTTTTTGTAGTATTCAATCACATGAAAACACCACAATTTTATGATTCATTCTACCCTAAAGGACTATGATTTCTTTCTTCTTCTTCCTCTTTTTTTGCTATTAGAGAAAAAGGCTGCTATGAACATTCTTTTGCAAGTCTTTTGTGAACACATCTATTCATAGCATCTCTATTGGATATATACCTAGGAATGGAATGGAATTGCTGGACATTGGGTAGGTGTATGTGTTTGGCTTTAACAGAAAATGCCAACTGTTTTCCAAAGAGTTCCAGTTGGAACCACATCCTCCAGACAATTGAAAACCTTGATAACTTTCCAAACTCCTCCTAGAGGGTTGTATTGCCTTCAGCTAGCATTCACTGGTTAAAGAGTGCCACAAGGTCCTATCTCCCTACTTTCTTCTCTCTTCCAAGCCTCCCTCTGTGCTGCCACTGCCCTCAGATAGGCCCCTGCGTGTGACCACCAGTCAGACAGCTGTCAGCAGCTCCAGGTTTTCATCCTTACTGCACCAAGCCTGGAGGAAAATGAGGCATTTCTGGCCACTTTCCCAGTCTCTCCAGACTAAACTGAAGGTTTTGCTCTCACTGCTGTTTATCATGTGACTATCTGTCAACCAACCAGATGGGGGGTGCACCACACTCTGATTGGTCAAAACTTGGTCATATGCTCATCCCAGAAGGGAAGTGGAGTCAATTCCACCTGCAGTTCTGTAGGGAGTGAGGAAGGGAATCTAACAGAGGAAAGTGGTGCTGTTACTGGAAGAGTTTCTGGGTGGGAAGAATATCACATAGCCACTACAAAGGTCATATGCTAAACTGCATGATGTAGGCAGAGTTCTGTAAGAGACTGGAAATATGAGGGATTTCAGAATCAAGATCTAAACAGAAGTTAGGAGGCAAATCTTAGAAGATGACATTTAGAAGAGATAAATATAAAGCTTTATACTTAGGTCTTAAAAATGGCACAAGTACAAGATGAATTTTGCAAATGCTCCAATGAGTTAAATAAATACATGGGTTTTTTTGTTCAAAGAAAACTCAATGTAAATCAAAAGTGCATTGACATGGACACAAAAGCTAAATCCTTTTTAGGTCATATTAACAGAGGTCTGGGATCTAAATGAGGGACATGATGATACCATACTTGGAGTACTTAAGTTTTGTTATGGTTCTCCTCAAATTACAAAAAAAAAGAAACAAAAGAGACTATCTAGGTAGATGAAGGGAGCTTGTGACCAGCCTTGTGAGATGTAATTGAAGAAACTTGAAATGTTTTGCTTAGAATAGTTTGGAGACTGGAGAGGAGAAAGATGATCTCTGGACAGCTGACTCTTGTGTAAGTTCTGTGGGACTGGAAGATGTAAGCTTAGGGGTCCAGCTGTTAATACAAGGATGAAAATCCAATCACTTGTCTAAATAAACATTTCTCAGTCCTGGGTCTTGGCTGACTGACTGCTTTTCAAGAATGCCATAGCTTGGTTCGGTGTACCAGAAGGATACTTATGCCAATTAAGCTTTTTGCCAGAGTGTGTCCCATAGAACTACAGTGAAAATATGTTTGAGATGCACTGAACATCAAGTCCTCCTTCTCAAACTTAGGATACATAATGAGCATGTTAAAGACACTGACAATTCACTCCATCAAAGACTTTGCGTTGCTTTCATGAAGTCAGTGTTTAGCCAAAAGATCTTCCTTTTTCCTCTTGGTAACATCTGATAATATCCCTTAGAATAGCCGTCTGGGACACAGTTTGAGAAACACTGGACAACTTGGTGTTAAGAGTTCTAGCTCAGGGCCGGGCGCAGTGGCTCACGCCTGTAATCCCAGCACTTTGGGAGGCCGAGGCGGGAGGATCACGA
>NW_026652750.1:10789-20203 GCF_009828535.3 Hylobates moloch
AAAAAAAAAAAAAAAAAAAAAAAAAAAGAGTTCTAGCTCAGGCCAGGTGCAGTGGCTCATGCCTATAATCCCAGCACTTTGGAAGGCCAAGGCAGGCGGATCACAAAGTCAGGAGATTGAGACCATCCTGGCTAACACGGTGAAACCCTGTCTCTACTAAAAATACAAAAAATTAGCAGGGCATGGTGGTGGGCGCCTGTAGTCCCAGCTACTCGGAGAGGCTGAGGCAGGAGAATGGCATGAACCCGGGAGGCGGAGCTTGCAGTGAGCCGAGATCGCGCTACTGCACTCCAGCCTGGGCGACAGAGCAAGACTCTGTCTCAAAAAAACAAACAAACAAACAAACAAACAAACAAAAATTTCTAGCTCAACCATAAGACCCATAACTTGGTGGGACAAGTAAGAGCTTTGTGTTGTTTTCTTGTTCTCCTTCTCTCATTTTACCAGTAGGAAAATTAAAGGCCCTAGAACGACTGCCCCATTCGGAACTTCTTTCCAATTAAGGGTCACAGTTAATTATTAAGTAACAGCATAATGCGTTTCTGCTCATGTTGGATCATGTATTGTTACAGCTGCATAACAAACCACCTCCTGCCCCACCCCCAAAAAATCAATGGCTTGGAACAACAGGGATTTACTCAGCTCACAAGTTCTTAGGTCTGCTTGATGGTTCTGTTTATCTGGGAATTGACTGGCTAAACTTGGGTTGCAGATTGGCTAGATTGGGCTGGTCTGGAATGGATTCAGCTAGGACAGCACGTCTCTGACCCACATGTCTCTCATCCTCCAACAGAGCAGCTTGGGCTTGTTCACATGGCAGCTGGGCAGAGTTCCAAGAGAGTGAGAGAAAGGTTGTAAGGATTGGGACTGGCATGCCATTACTTCCATCACATTCTATTGGTCAAAGTCACAAGAGCAGCTTAGATTCAGAGTGGGGAAATAGACTCCATTTCTTGATGGGAGGTGCTTCAAAGTCTCATTGCAAAAAGTGTGGATACAGGGAGGCCATGAATTGGGATCAATCCATGCAATCAATCTACAGCAAACGTCAGTGAAGAAATTCCATTACATCCTTCCTCTGACTCCCGTCCTGGCCTCAGAGTTGAAACCTCAGCTATTCTTTCATCTTTCTAGCATACATGCATTTATTATGTATGACCCACAACTGGGTGGTGGAGGGGAATCCCAAGGGTGCCTACTATGTACACCATGCATTGTATTACACTTAGAAAAAAGGAAGTAATAGAAGAGTTCTTGCCCACAAACCAAGTGTGGATATCAGACCTGTAAAAACCAACTGCTGAGAGTCATGAGTGAGCAATATGCAAATTTTGGTGGCAGCAGAAAGGAGCATAGGATTAACTCTGTTCAAAGATGTCAGAGAAGGGACACAGAGGAAGAGATCTGTGAGCTGGGATGACAGGATTTTCTGGGCAAGCCAGCTGAAGAAAGGCAATCCAGGTAGAGGGAACAGCATTTATAAAGGCATAGAGTGTGAAATAGGATATTGAGTATAGAAAATTGCAGATGTGGCCAGACATGGTGGCTCACGCCTGTAATCCTAGAACTCCTTTGGGAGGCTGAGGTGGGCAGATCACCTGAGGTTGGGAGTTCAAGACCCACCTGACCAACATGGAGAAACCCTGTCTCTACTAAAAATACAACAATTAGCCAGGTGTGGTGACACATGCCTGTAATCCCAGCTACTCAGGAGGCTGAGGCAGGAGAATCGCTTGAACCATGGAGGCAGAGGTTAAGGTGAGCCGAGATCACTCCATTGCACTCCAGCCTGGGCAGCAAGAATGAAACTCCACCTCAAAAAAGAAAGAAAAAAAAAAAAAAAGAAGAAGAAAACGGCAGATGTGGCATAAGTGGGAGCCAGGGAGGGATGTTGGGAGATGGAGCTCAGGGGTAGGGATATAGAAGACCCTGGGGAGAGGCTGGGGAGTGGGTATTAAGTGTGGTGGGGGAACGAGGGGTAATATGGCCAGATTTGCATTCTAGAAGGAGGACTTTGCATGAGGAGTGGTGGAGAAATCAGAGTAGAAGCTGGATGAGGAGTAGGGAGAAGGGATGACTTCTGCTTGGGATATGCTGCGTTTGAGGTGTTGATGGGGCACTGAGATGATGGCAGTGGAGGTGGATCACTCCTCAGATCAAAATGCAGAAGGTGGCTCAGAACACTGAAGCTGGAAGCTTCTCAGAGCTCTGGGGGCCTGTGGGCTCTTGGAACACTAAGTCAGTCCTCTCCAGGATTTTCTCATTCTCTTCTGTATCTCTCAATTGGCATTTCTCTCTCATCCCACACAGACACCCTGGAAGTCAGAGCCCAGTTCTTCCCCTACACTGGGAAGGGGGTAAATTAAAAAATTCCAAAGGGGGAATAAAGGATCTGCTTTTCGACGGACAGTCTCAAAGAAGTGTCAAAGCCTCGGACCCCAGCCAAGTGTCCTTTCCCTCCCCACTCCCCTGACACACATCATCTCCCATGGCTTTGGACACCCGGCATCTCCTTATCTCTCCACAGATCTGTGTTTTTCTCTCGGGGCCATCTGTCGCTGACTCTGCTATAAATCTTGTTGTGTTTCCTTGCCATATGGCATAATTAATTACTTCAAGGCACAAAAGACCCCACAGCTCTGCAGGCCAGGAGCCAGCTGGCTCACTGAGGAGCAATTTGCCACAATGGGGCATGGCCGGGCTACTGTACCCTGTCAGCCGGGTCCCACAGCAGGAACCAAGTTGGCTGGAACCCCCATTCCCTGCGGCAGCATCTGCCACTAGCTCAGCAGAGGCTGGGTCCTCATGGTTACATGAGTGGCATTTATAGACATTAAAGCCACACACCGTCTATTGCTATGGAAGGGAGTGTGCATCTATTAACTCAACGGGGACCCCCCCAACCTCATTTATCTTTGTCACTTAACTGCTAAGTTCAGAACAGTCTGTCTGTTCCACTTGGGCAGTGGTTTATTGGGCTCCCAAATCTTTGGAAAACTACTGAGGGAGAATAAAATTAAAGAACACAGCCATTGAAAGCTGAGTCCTTGAGTGGGTCCCTCCCCCTCTGAGCAGTTGGCCTCTGCATCTGCAAACAGGAAGGATTGGATGAGCACTCAGTTCCCTTCTAGCTACAGCGTGCCAGGACTCCTTCAATCAACCAACGGATATTCAATCAACAACCATCCCTGTACTGAGTGCTGGGGAAACAGTTCTGGTGAGGCAGATGTAGCCCCCTGCTCTTATGTAGCTTGCTGCTAGAAATGAGGACCACACACGTGCATGGGCACACACACAACATACACATAAATGTACCAAATTATCACAGCTGGTGGCCAACAGGATGAGGAATTGAATAAAGCAGGGGCTGAATTAAAGAACATCAGGAGGCCAGGCATGGTGGTTCACGCCTGTAATTCCAGCGCTTTGGGAGACCAAGGCAGGAGACTCCTGACTCACTTGAACACAGGAGTTTGAGACCAGCCTGGGCAACACAATGAGACTCTATCTCTAAAAAAATAAAATTTAATTTAAAAAATTAGCCAAGCATGGTGGTGTGCACCTGTACTCCTAGCTACTCAGGCCTGAGGATGGAAGATCGCTTGAGCCCAGCAGGTTGAGGCTGCAGTGAGCTGAGATTGCACCACTGCAGTACAACCTGGGTGACAGAGCAAGATCCTGTCTCAAAAAAACTTTTTGAAAGAACACCACCTCCAGAGAGAGGACTCACAGAAGGCCTCTTTGAGGGAGTGATATTTTGTTAAACAGATTTATTGAGTTATAATTCACATGCTGTAATAGTCACCTTTTTAAAGTGCAAAATTCAGTGGTTTTTAATATTTTTGCAAGGTTGTGCTATCATCACTACAATCTAATTTTAGAACATTTCATCACCCCCCCAAAAAAGGCTTGCACCTATTAGCAGTCACTCCCCATTCTCTCCTTCCCCCAAAGGCCCTGACAACCACTAATCTACTTTCTGTCTCTATGGATTTTCCTATTCTGGACATTTATTATGAATGGAATCATACCATATGTGGCCTTCTGAGCCTGACTTCTTTCACTTAGCATAATACTTTCAAGGTTTATTCATATTGCAGCATGTATCAGAACATCAGTCCTGCCAGGTATGATGGCTCACACTTACAATCCTAGGACTTTGGGAGACAGAGTTGGGAGTTTGAGCCCAAGAGTTAAAGACCAGCCTGAACAGCAGAGCAAGACCCCCTCTCCGAAAAAAAAAAAAGTAGCAGGGTGTGGTGGTGGCACACACCTGTGGTCCCAGCTACTTGGGAGGCTGAGCTAGGATTGCTTGAGCCTGGGAGGTTGAGGCTACATGGAGGCATGGTCATGCCACTGCACTCCAGCCTGGGCAACAGAGCAAGGCCCTGTGAAGAAGAAAGAAAGAAAGAAAAGAAAGAAAAGAAGGAAAGAAGGAAAGAAGGAAAGAAAGAAAGAAAGAAAGAAAGAAAGAAAGAAAGAAAGAAAGGAAGGAAGAAACGAAGGAAGAAAGAAAAAGAAAGGAAGGAAGGAAGGGAAAGAAAGAAAAAAGAACGAGAAAGAAAGAAAGAGAAAGAGAAAGAAAAAAGGATGTCAATCCTTTTTGATGGCGAAATAATACTGTGTTGCAAGGATATGGCATGTATATAGCATGTTTTGTGGAATCATCAGTCAGTTGATGGACTCTAGGTTGTTTCCACTTTGGGATTATTATGAATAATGCTGCTATGAACACTTCTGTACAGGCTTGTGTGTGGACACGTTTGTATTTCTTGAGGGGGTGACATTTAACCTGAGATCTCAAGGGTAAGAATCAGTCATGTAAAAAGCTACGCAAAATTCTTCTTGGCTGAGGGAACAGCACCGACAAAGGTCTGGAGATGGGCTGCTATACATGTCTAGGGCCCTTTAGGTGGCTCGCAGGCTTTAGAGGAATTACAAGAGCATCTTTTTCAAGCTGCACAAATCCAATTTTCTGCCGAGCTGTGTCTAGTCTCTTCCTGAGTGTGCAATCTGAGTCAATTTAGTCTAGTGGTTTATTGTCAGCTCAGAGGAAAATTTCTTGGATTGAGCAACTTGGGGTGACTTCTGCAGGCCCCCACAATTTGCAGGAAGCCTGAGGAATCGTGGGTGGGAAAATCGAATGGAGTGGTTCCAGGAGGCAGCATGCTTTGGAGGTAGAGGCATTCGAATGACTGACATGCATGCATTTCACTACCCCCAACTCCCATAAAACCCAGCCTGGTTGCCTGGCAGCAAATATCTTGTCTTGGCTTCTGTATTACCTTGGCTATCAGTGAGACTTTTTCCCTCAAAATGTCCTTGCATTTGTTTTTTAACTTGGCTTCCGTGGGATCAACCTGGCACTAGGAGCAAAGGGCTGGGCTGATGCTTGCTTAGATGTCTGTGTGAGGGTCCTGGGAAGGTGGTTCACTGAGTGCTGCTACAGTGAGGGGCTTGCAAGAGTATGCTGAGACAGCAATAAGAGGATAGATGCACCCACCTGGCAGTGGACGAAGATGAGGCTGAGAGAAGTTAGGATCCCAGAACCTAGATCAGGATCATACAGTCAAGAAGGAAAAATTTACCTCGTAAAAGTGAATTTGGGGGCTCTTTGAAGCAATCCTTGATCCAGTCAGAACACTCCTTTCCATAGTTGATACTGTTGGCTAACTCCTTCTGCCCACCCCCACCCCCAGCCAAGGGAGGCTGGGCTACAACCAAAACTCTGAACTTAGGGCCCCACAGACTTGAGTTCAAATCCTAACTCCTCAATTCCACTATGTTACTTTGCAAGAAGTGCTAACTGTTCTAAGTCTCAATTTGCTCATCATAAAACCCCATTATACAGCCTGTATTATGTAGGAATTGCATTCAGCAACAGCAGTTCCAAATAATAATGGTATAAACAAGATATACCATGGTTATTTCCCTCACACAAAAGAAGTATAGAAGGATGACATCCAGGGCAGTATAGCGTTTCCACACAAGATGCAGGCTCCTTGTGTCCTTCTGCCCTACCGTTCTTAGCATCTCACCTTATAGTGCCTGATGGCTGCTGCAGCACCAGCCATCACATCTGCATTATAGGCAGGAAAAAGGAAGGAATGGCAAAATTATTCTCACCTCTGAGTTGAGTTTTCCTCTTTTAAGGAACTTAAAAGCAATGTCCATCTAACAACTTATTTACTCCTATCCAACCCTCCTGCAAGGAAGCTAAGAAACATGCTTATATATCCAGGGATATTGCTGAACTCAGCAGTAGAGCACGGCTGTTTTATTCAGGGAGAAGTGGAGGGTAGCAGGCAACTAAACATCTTCACAGTAAGATCTTAATTTAGTCACCTCCTCGCAGAAAGCTCCTCTGCCCACCCTATCCAAAATAGCACCCCTCACTCTAAACCACCACTCTGATATGTGTTGCATAGAATGTATCACTCTCTGAAATTACTTATCTATTAGTTTCCTTATTTAGGGATTGACTTCTCCCTTGGATGTAAGCTCCATGAGAGAACAGCAACCGTATCTGTCTGTATTCATCACTGGCTCAAGTGCGACAGCTGTGCAAATCTGTGGGTGACTGCTGAATAGTCCCTATCCCAAAGGGTGACTATGAGCCTTTAATGAGATGCTGAAGACAAAGCGCTGAGCCCAGAGTCTGGTAAGAGAGGCTGGAATTGGCTAGTTGTTTCCTATGCCATTTCCCTCTTCTTCCTATCCACCTACCCATAAGACTGAGTTCCACCAGTGGAACAGAGGCAGGAGTGACATGGGTCACTTCCATGCCTCACCCCTGAGCCTCCTGGGACATCTTCCATGCACTTTCTTTCCTCATTGCCTAAGGATTCAGTAGAGGAACCCTGTAATATGATAAAAGCTAGAGTATAGAAGAAATGTGGGCTCCTCAATGACTACACGGAGCAGAAGTCTTCATCCACACCAGACTGGTGTGGGCGGCAAGCCACCCAGGCGCCGAGGCAAGAGACCAAGGACACGAGCTGTTCCAGTATAATAAAATATAAAACAAGAATAGTCATACCAGATATAGATCTTAGATATGATTATATATGAATATCATTAATCATTAGTTGGTAGTAATTACTCTTTATCCTAATATTATAATAATCCCCACTCTATAATCATAACCTAGGAAAAACCAGGCCATACAAAGATAGGAGCTGAGGGGACACAGTGAGGAGTGACCAGAAGACAAGAGTGTGAGCCTTCTGTTATGCCTGGACAGGGCCACCAGAGGGCTCCTTGGTCTAGCGGTGATGCCAGCGTCTGGGAAGACGCCTGTTGCCAGGCGGACCGTGGTCTAGCGGTAGCAAAAGGTGTCAAGGAACAACACCCACTACTTGGCAGACCAGGAAAGGGAGTCTCCTTTTCCCCGGGAGAGTTTAGAGAAGACTCTGCTCCTCCACCTCTTGTGGAGGGCCTGACACCAGTCAGACTTTCCCGCAGTTATCCGGAGGCCTAACCATCTCCCTGTGATGCTGTGCTTCAGTGGTCACGCTCCTAGTCCGCCTTCATGTTCCATCCTGTACACCTGGCTCTGCCTTCTAGATAGCAGCAGTAAATTAGTGAAAGTACTAATAGTCTCTGATATGTAGAAATAATGGCATAAACTGTCTTTCTCTTTGTCTTCTCTCTCTCTCTGCCTCGGCTGCCAGGCAGGGAAGGGCCCCCTGTCCAGTGGACACGTGACCTTACCTATCATTGGAGAAGACTCACATTCTTTACCCTGCCCCTTTTGCTTTGTATACAATAAATAACAGTGCAGCCAGACATTTGGGGCCACTACCGGTCTCTGCGCATTGGTGGTAGTGGTCCCCCGGGCCCAGCTGCCTATTCTTTTATCTCTTTGTCTTGTGTCTTTATTTCTACACTCTCTCATCGCCGCACACAGGGAGAGACCCACCGACCCTGTGGGGCTGGTCCCTACAGACTGGGATGGAAACAAGAAGAAAATTTTTATCATTTGAGCCGTGAGTTTTGGGGATGTTTGTTACAGAAGCATTTCATTAGCCTTTGCTGGGTTGCAAACCACCCCACAATGTGCCTTAAGACAACATTGCCTTGTGGCTCCTGATGCTTTGGGTTGCTTTTGCAGTTCCTCCCCCAGTTTTGCCTGATTTCATTCACAAGGCTGCATTTGGTTAAAGGATTGGCTGAGCTGAAGAGGCCAACTGCCAGTGTCTGGCATTTGGTGCTGGCTGTCTACTGGGCCATCTCCAGTTTTCTTCATGTGGCCTCTCATCCACCCAGGTGAAACTGGGCTTCTACACAGCCTGGTGGAACCAAAGTTCCAAAACAGCAAGAGAAACTGCAGCACCCTTTAAGACCAAGCCTTGGAAAATACCCACATCACTCATGCCACATCCTGTTGGCCAAAGCAAGTCATAAATTCAAGAGGGGAAAAGCAACAAAGTACATTGCAAAAGAGTGTGGACTCAGAGAGACAGACTCTTTGTGTGGTTATTATTATCTTAGTCTACCACAAAGAGTTAATGTAACAGGGTGTGTATGACTGGCATTTCAATTTCTGCACCTCCTCCTCTGCTCTCATTCCAGGCCCTGTGACTCTTATTTCTGCAGAGCCCTCATATGCACACATTTGGTGGCAACAAGGAAGTCAGTGGGAATTGAATCTCAGCAGGACACAACTACATTAACAGAGCTCATGAGCAAAGGGAACTGCCCTCCTAAGCTTGGCTTGGTGCCCAGAGCTCCAAGGAAAGGTCACCCACTCCTGCTGGCAGGAGGTCTGAGTCAAATAGCTGTTAAACCAAACTAACTAACACCCACCTCCACTGCTACCCACGCAGATGTGACCGATTCTTTCCTTGAGAGAGAAAAGATCTCTCTTTGTTATTTGACACTCTGACCTCTGCAGCATGGAAACTAAAAATAATACCCAAGAGTGCTGAATGTTTATCCTATTGTTCTTTGCACTCACAGCTACCTGGGCTAGGCACACCAAGATGAGAGAGGGAGGAGAATTAGAGACACGAGTGTAAGGCCAAGGCTGGAGATCTAGGTTTTCAGAAACCAAAGCTTACATTTTTTTTTCCTACAAATCCATCCACGCAGCCCATCCCACCCACCTTTCCACATCTCCACCTATTCACCCAACCATCCATTCATCCATACCTTCGTTCATGCATTCATCTATCATCCACCCATCCTTGTATCCACTCATGCATCTATCTGCCCATCCACCCACCCTTCTATCCACCTTTCCATCCATCCTTGCATCCATCCATCCAACCACCCATCCATTCATCCACCCACCCTTCCACTCACCTTTCCATCCATCCATCCACCAGCCCATCCACCCACAGACCTACCCATCCACCCACTCTCCCACCCATTCAACCACCCATCCACCCATCCATCCATTTTTATCTGTCC
>NW_026652750.1:20303-25194 GCF_009828535.3 Hylobates moloch
CTATTTATTACTCTTCCACCCACCCTTCCACCCATTCATCCATCCATTCGCTATTTATTACTCTTCCACCCACCCTTCCACCCATTCATCCATCCATCCATTCATCTATCCACCCATCCACCTACCCTTACACCCACCTTTCCACTCATCCATCCATCCATCCACCCTCCCGTCCACTCACCTACCCATTCATCCACCCACACATCCACCCATCCATTCATCTATGCATCTCTTCATCCACCCATCCACTCTCCCATTCACTCACCCACCCATCTGCCCATTCATCCATCCATTCGCTATTTATTAAGTGCCTTCTATGTGCCTGGCACCATGCCAGGAATTCACTGGTGAACATGATCCATTAGAAATCTGCCCTTGTTGGCCGGGTGCGGTGGCTCACTCCTGTAATCCCAGCACTTTGGGAGGCCAAGGCGAGCCTATCACGAGGTCAGGAGATCAAGACCATCCTGGCCAACATGGTGAAACCCCGTCTCTACTAAAAAAAAATACAAAAAATTAGCCGGGCGTGGTGGCGGGCACCTGTAGTCCCAGCTACTCGGGAGGCTGAGGCAGGAGAATGGCGTGAACCTGGGAGGCAGGTGAGCTTGCAGTGAGCCGAGCGCGCCACTGCACTCCAGCCTGGGTGACAGAGCGAGACTCTGTCTCAAAAAAAAAAAAAAAAAGAAGAAGAAATCTGCCCTTGTCGAGTTTACACTCTGGAGGGGTGTTCAGACAATAAGTAAACAAAGCAATAAATATTACAGTTGCTTTTTGGGTAGGTATATTAAGCCATTGCCCAGGGGGTGCAATTTGAGCACCTTTTCTGGATAAGGCAGTTACAGGCACATGTTATCTTCTAATTTAATTCTCATTACTACCTAATGAGGTTGTTACTATTAATATTCATGTTTCACAAAGAGGCAAGCAGACTCAGAGTAGTGAAGTAACTTGCCTAAGGTCACGCAGCTGTGATTGAAACCCAAGTGTAGCCACTGATCATGGTGGAGCATCAGGAGGAGAAATTACTGCATTCAGGGCCTTCTGCCTCTTTTGTTCTGGGCCTTGTAGCAATGTCGGGGCCACTGACACACAGGGGTCTCACCCACACAATCATGCTCCTTGCACCTGCTCTTGATCTGATGACTCAGATATTCAGGAAATGGGATAAACTTTAACCCAGCTCATCCTTGCTAGGCCCCAAGACAGCCATACCTTCTGCTGGGCTCACATCTCTGCCACTTGCTCAGGCCTTCCATCAGCAGGGCAGCCACAGAGTTTCAGAAAAGACCTTCTGGATGTAAACAGAAAAAGTACCTACAGGTAAAAGGATGGGCGGCCACCTCTGGGCTCATAAGAGCACCAAAGAGTCTGGACTCAGGTGTCCACACTGCCATAGATTTGCTGTGTGACCCTGGGCAAGTCACCACCTCCCTTTTGATCTTTGTTCCCTTTCTGTGCTGCCTGCTGGTGGGGCTTGTGCCTGCTACCGTCACTCATCCAGATGTTTCTGAGAACCTGCTATGTGCCAGGTTTTGTGACAGCCCCCAAGGAGCGACTAAGCACAGAATTATAGTTCCAAGAGATAAGCCACAAGGTGCTATGAGAATGTAAAATTGGTTGGCTTGATCTGGATTAAAGGCTACAAAGGACTTGCTGGGGGAGTGACATTTCACCTGAGACTTAAAGGAGGATTAGAAGATAACTAGGTGCAAATATGGAAAAGGGATTCTTGGCCAGAGGAACCAGCATCTGCAAAGGCCCCAATATGGGAAAGAGCTTGCTGAGTCAAGGACCCGGGAAGTCACCCACGTCGCTGGCACCCAGAGTGAGGGGCATACAGTGCAGGACAAGCACAGGGAGGTCAGGGGCTGGGTTTTGCAGGGTCTTGGAGACAGCAGTGGGATTTGGGACCCTGAGCAGAGGGAGGTGGGGAGCCACTAAGCTCCAGGGAGACCAGATATGCATGAACTAGGCTGTGTAGACCTACTTTTTGGGCTGGGGGCTGCACAGAGGGCAGTCAGGTGGGACATTGGAGCTTCAGAAACAGACTTAACCTACTTCATAATATTGCCAGGACTAGATTGTGTAAGAGAGCATGGGTTAGTGGATAGAAGGATGTGGGTCAATAGTTTTAAGTAGACCCTGGAAATTTACCCTATGGGAGGCCAGGGCTCAGAGCTTTGTGAGAGCAGCTATGTAATCTGTTTATCCCTTTGGTTTGAGCATCCTCTTGGCCAAGGGTCCTAATCTTCAGCTAGAGCTCTGTCAATTGCAAGTAGCAGAGAACCTGGCCTGAGAAAAGGGAATTTATTGGCTCCTGTGTTTGAACAGCCCAAGGGAAGACCTTCAGGTATGGCTTGGTCCAGGGGCTTCACTGATATTCACCAAGACCCTGTTTCTCTACTTCTCAATATGACTTCCTTGGATTTGAGAACATGTGCAGATCCCTCAACAAAAATGGCATTGACAGCTCTGCATTCCATCTTCATCCCTCCAAGAGCCTCAGAAAAGAATCCCCAGGCTCTTCTTAGGACTTTAGGCCATGCACAGACTCTGACTGATCCATACTTAGACTAGTTAGAGGCCAGAGAGACAGAATGTGCGGGCTGGCTTAGTTTAGGTCCTATGTTCCACTACTCATATCCAGGGTGGAGATGGCTTCCTTGAAAGCATAGAGAATGAATGTGAGTGAGGGGGGTTCCCATTCTAGCAATACTGGGGCATTGTTGCCACACAAAAGGGAGAGGTAATAAGCTGGATGAGAAGAGCCACATATGTCTATCATAGGGAGGGGCCCATGATCCCCCAGGGGTTAGAGCATTCTGGGGCCTACCTGGGGAGTGGAAAAGGTTGTCTCAGCATTGCTAAGCTTTGAGATAAGGGTCAGGGCTAGAAGTCGATCAGGAAGACAAAGGGAAGAGTCAAGGAGAGGTGCGGTCACTAGAAAGCAGAGACCTGGAGGAAGTGGGGGAGGTCAGGGAAGACTCACAGCATGTGTCGAGTTCTGAGTGTACAGATGTGGTATGAAGAGCTTTGCATGTCACAGGAAGGGTGCCCACACTGATCCAGGATGGGACGGGGATGTTCATTTTCAGTCCCACTTTCCCATTCTAAGTATCTGGGGAGTTTCTCTCCATGACCTGCCAGTGTATAGAGGTCTCCTATGGTTTCAAACATTGGAGAGTGGAAGTCTGAGAAGATGAGTGGAAGGGCCTGGGTCTCCCTCTGTGTAGACCGTGGGCTGCCATTGGCCTTTGTTGCAGATGGATCAAAGTTCCATGAGCACAGAGAGAGAGAGAAACAGGATCCTGTTGAAAATTGAGCCCCTAGATCAAGCCATACCTGAAGGTTGTCTACCTAGTGGGCAGGCAATATAAAATTATCTCTAGGTACCCAGGTGCTTCCTTCCCGGCCGTCCAGCCCTCCACTTATGAACCTGGCACTTCCTGGGCAGTAGCCACACTCTTGGACCTCTTTTCAGTCTGAGAACTCACTTTCCCCATCCCTTCCTTCCCAGACCCTTGTACTCTTAAGGTGACCCTATGTCCTGGTTTCCCTGGACAGTTTTCATGTCTATTGTCCTTGTGTAATTCTTCATAGTGCCTCTTTCATTCTTAAGGTATACTGCTTTGGATAATAAATAACAGTCACTTCACACGTCCCTCCATTCTGACATTCCTGCTCACTTCCTTTCTCACTGCAGACCTCACGGGCCTGAGAGCTGTTAAAACTCCAACCAAAATTATTAACAACAACAACAAAATCCATTATCTCCCTACCAATGCAAGAGAGACTTAGCCTTTGACAATACCTCTCTGAGGTTTGTTTACATCCAGGCCTGGCAAAAGGTCCTTTCTGCAAGGATGTGTGACAGGTGAAATGATTCCTTCTGAAGGAGAAAAAGAAAAAAAAGAATTCTCGCATCAAAACAGCTTCAGTCCTGAGGGTTTCCCTGCCTCCACCCCCTCCATGTTCCTGTCTCTATTCATTCTTACAATAAACCCCTTGTTTTAAGGTAGCTTGTTTGGGTCCCTTTTTCCTGCAACAAAAAGAGGTGTACCTAAAATAGGCCAGGGCCTGGGCCAATGGCCAAATTTAGATGAAAAACTGGGTCAGGCAGGAGAGGAAGCAGCAGGCTGGGAACTCTGAGTATTGGGGCTAGACAGCTCCTGCTGGTGGGGCACTTCCTCTGTGCCAGCCCATTAATTTATTAACTAGTAAAATTAATCTTATTTAATTCTCTTACTGTCCTTTGAGGTAGGGACTGTTATCTACAGTTGATAGAGAATAATACTGAGGCTCAGAGAGTCAGGATTTGGGTATCCTATCCCAGTCCTCTCCATCCAAGATCTGCAGGTTGGGGCACCAGGGCGGATTTCCAGAATACAAAAGGGTAGTGGGAATCTTGGCCATCTGGCATGGAGACACTCAGCCTAGCATGGCCCAAGCTGGAACTCTTTTGCACAAACAGGTCTGTAGCTTTCTTCATCATTTTTAAGTGAATTTGAGGAGTGTGGAACAGCCAGAGATCATTGTTTTAGCTCAAATGAATTTAAGCAAGATACGGAAAATGCAGTTAGATCCAGGTTCTCATGTGCTATTGACCCATGTGGCTGGCACTCAGTTCTCTCTCCATCTATCTTCCGTGTGTTACTCCCTCTACTAGGTATAAAGAATGGTGACAGGCAGTCCCAAGCTTCATCCTTACGGCTTGTAATCCATAATGTCTGTCTGTCTGTCTGTCTGTCTGTCTGTCTATCTATCTATCTATCTATCTATCTATCTATCTATCTATCTATGGCTCTCTATCTATCTATCTATCTAATCTATCTATCTATCTATGGCTATCTATCTATCTATCTATCTATCTATCTATCTATCTATCTATCTA
>NW_026652751.1:0-10685 GCF_009828535.3 Hylobates moloch
TGGATGGGTGGATGGATGGATGGATGAATAAAAGGATGGAGGATGGATGGATGGAGGATAGATTGGTAGATGAGAGGATATATGCATGTGTATATATACATATATATGGATATATACATATATATGTGTATATATCCATATATATGTATATGGATTGGTGGATGAACGGACGGATGGATGGATGGATGGGTGGATGGATAATATCAGGGAGTCAGAATGAAGCGCCAGATGTAGTGATACATCAGGGCTCGGGGACAGTGGCCAGAAATACAGGAAACCAAGACAGAAAAAAAAATAAACAATATTTTACAATATCTACAGACAGCAATTCAGAGACTCCAATGAGCTGAGCTGATTCCAGCACCATAGGTGAGGATTTAGCATATAACCTTGATGATAGGTGATGAGTATGTGATCTCAAGTTTACATATATGGGCTATGAAATGAAATCAGGATGTATTAGGCAGATCATTTGGTTGCCAGTTTCAAGCAGTGAGATGATGGCAGGAGAGGACAGAGCCACAGAAAAATCTGGCTTTCTCTTCCCAGATGCCTCACCCCACCCCTTGGCCTTCACTTTTTGAGCCCAGTTCAGAGTCTCTTTCTTAGAGAAGTCTTCCCTGATCACCACCTCTCCTACCCAAGCCAGCCCCTGTTCTCTTATCCTCTTTTATACCTTTGTCACTGCCTTCATCTCAAGAGTAAACAATGCATTTTGACATCAATTGCTTTCCATATTACCCCTTGCCACAAAGCCAGATCCATGAGCTCAGGGGTCCTGACTGCCGGCCCTCCTGCTGCATCCCTGGTGCTTAGAACAGTGTCTGTAATCCAATAGACATTCAGTATATACAGTTGCAAATATCTGAATAAATATTCAGACAAATCCATGTGGTTTAGAATGAGGAGAAGAGAATTGGGAGTTTATGTGAGTTTTGATGTTTTTTTATATGACTTTTCCAAAAAATGCCCGTCCTGTCCCACAAAGCTAAGAAGACACTCTATGAGCATCCCAGCCACCCACTTGTTTGCAGGCAGTGGTTCTTTGATTTTACTGTACATATGAAACTCCCAAAGAGCCTGACCACACTGGTACTCGTCCCCAACCAGAGCATCTGACCTCACCAGCTGGGTGCAGAGCTGGCATTGGGATTGTTCAGAGCTCCCCAGGTGATCCTAATGTGCAGCCAGGGCTGAGACCCCTGCATTTGAAACACAATCTCTACTCCTCTTCTAGTTGCTGAATTCCCATTTTAGAGAAGCTTGGGGGATGGGGGTCTAATGTTACTCATTCCTGTCTTTGGGTACTAAAATCATGGAATGAAGGTTGCAAAATGGGCAGTTATAAGGCCTTTTGGGTCTGGATGACTGATAGGGTTTCAGGATTCTTTCTGGGGACAAATATTCTCCTTTAAAAAAAAAAAAAAATCTAGAGCCAGATGCAGTGGCTGATGCCTATAATTGCAGCACTTTGAGAGGCAGAGGCAGGAGGATTGTTTGAGTCCAGGAGTTCAAGACCAGCTGGGCAACATAGTGAGACTCTGTCTCTACCAAAAATTTAAAAATCAGCTGGGCATGGCAGCATGCACCTGTAGTCCTAGCTACTTGGGAGGCTGAGTCAGGAGCATTGCTTGAGCCCAGGAGTTCGAGGTGGTGGTGAGCTATGATCATGCTATTGTACTCCAGCCTAGGCAACACAGTGAGACTCTGTCTCTAAAAAAAAAAAAAAAAAAAAAAATCAACCTCACTCCAAGCCCATCTATAAAAAGACACCGATGAGGCCACTCTAAGAACAACTATAATCATGCTACATCCATTTGCACATAAAATTGCTGAAATCTATCCAGCATCTTTTATCACAGGTGGCAGAGTGGGATAAGGGGTAGCTACAGATAGGTAGTGGCCACTGTGTCCTTGGACCACCAGAATCAAGCCAGGGTAGAGCCAAGAGACTGGTAGTTGAGGATCATTTCCTTTCTTCCCCAGGGTCTAGAATCTTTTCTCCTCCAGGGTCTCTCATGGACTAATTCATAACTGCACTTTAGTGTCTGACAGTAACAACCTAAGGAAATTTGCAAACAAAATATCAGGAAACACCATCCACTTAGAGATCAGAATTTCATCCCCACTGCAATGCCCAGGAGCATGTTTGGGAAGAAGGGGTGCAGTTTGAGTGTTTTTTTAAAACTATGATTGTGATTTTAGGTCAATTATATATTCCTGGGGCTCAGTGAGAAGTAATATCTCCAAGGCTATTTACCAAACCACAGTTGAGTAAAATTTCCCACTGGGAAGGAAGAGGGAGGAAATGAACATTTGTTTATGGCCCGTTAAACACAAGCAGATGCTAAGTGATTGACACGATTCCCACTGAATCCTCACACCCACTCCATGGCAAAGCTACTAATTGCCCCATTTGCAGACCGATGGAAAAACTGAGGCTCAAAAAGACTAAATTATTTGCCCATCTTCCTCATTACTATGCTTTACTCAGCACTGTTTGCAAACAGGGAGAACAATAGCTACCTAACATGGGCTGTGCAGTCAGACCTGGGGTCAGGCTGCAGTACAGTGGTGTGATCATAGCTCACTATACCCTTGAACTCCTGGGCTCAAGCGATCCTCCTACCCCAGCTGGGGTTGATCTTGACTTTGTTCCTTGCCTGGTACAACCTTGGACAAGTGTTTTCTCAGAACTTCTTTCCCATGTCTGCAATACCAGATGATAATACCTATATAGCAAAGAGTTGTTTGAAGTGTTCAGGGAGATAGTATCTGCAAAGTGCCTAGCAGTGTCCCTGACACAGGTGGGTGCACAACAGATATTAAAAATGAATGTGATCCAAACCCTGAACACATAAGAGATGATCAATAAATTTAAATCCTCAAAACACACACCCTTCTGGTTACAATATGGGGAAAGCCATGACCTGGACAAGATGCAATTTTTGCTCGAAAAGAGCTCACAGCCTTGACTGTGAAAGAAGAAAGCCCATGGAAACAGAAAGCAAACAGTAATTGTATAATTGTAATATAATAATCTATAATAATATAATAATCTATAATTGTATGAGTCAGGATGTGCCCAGTTGAAAAAGAAATATCAACTCTAATTACCTTTTTAAAATGCACTTATTGACCTATAAAATGAAAGAGTTTATTTAATTTTAATTTCACACTGTTAACCTAAGAGGCTTAGGCCAACGTAGTGGTTTAGAGCTTGGGATAGATACATCACCAGGTCTGTTTTAATCAGGGGGTGTCAACACCACTAGGCCTAACATCTTTCTATAACAAATAATCTATCATGTCGTGAATTCTGAAATGAAATTCACAGATAATATAATCTACCTACCCTACAGTTTAATAGAAAACCAATATAGTGCCCTCTCTGTGATACAAAGAAGAAAGTAGATTTATAATAAAAATATATTTTCAATATATAAATGTTCACACACAACTCCACTAGAAGACATAATGAAGTCATCAAAAGCTTGCACTTTTAGCAGATGTGATGCAATATTTGGCTAAATATTGTCAACAGTTTTACTTTATATTTAACAAATTAGAATAATGGCCACATAGGTATTTTCATACATATATGCATATCCCTCAGAAAGTCTTCCTAATTAGCATTTGCTGGTAGAATGCCTCTTGGATTTTCATACCCAAACATCATGAAACAAACTTATCTCTCAATGTATGTTGATGTTAACATAGGAGAAAATTATATTTGCATCTCCAAAATCCAGTGCAACATTGTAAACAAAATGCTGTACAGAATAAGTTTGATGTTACACTCTCTAAATACAATTGGTGGAACATCAGGATCCCAATTTGAAAAGTCCACACAATGTCAACAAAAGGTACATGAATCTCCTACGTTACTGCTGCAAAGACAAGCCATGTCAATATCAACAAAACTACCATTTATTTTCTTTTCTATCACCTTTACTGAAACATAATTTACATGCAATAACCTGTATCCATTTAAAGTATGCAAATCAGGCCAGGTGCGGTGGCCCACACCTGTATCCCAGCACTTTGAGAAGCTGAGGTTGGCAGAATGCTTGAGCTCAAGAGTTTGAGACCAGCCTGGGCAACATGGTGAGATGCCATCTCTACAAAAAATACAAAACTTAGCCTTGTGTGGTGGCACATGCCTGTGGTCCCAGCTACTCCACAGGCTGAGGTGGGAGGATGGCTTGAGCCTGGGAGGCAGAGGTTGTGGTGAGCCAAGATTGCACCATTGCACACCAGCCTGGGGAACAGAGCAAGACCCTGTCTCAAATAATAAAAATAAAAATATATAAAGTATGCAATTCAATGAGTTTTGATAGATGTATATGCCTGGGAAACCACTGCCACAGAACATACCCATCACCCCCCAAATATCCTTGTGCCCCTTTGCAATTAATTTCATCTTCCACTCCCAGCCTCAGGCAGTCACTGAACCCAAACAACTGTTCACTAACAATGGTATTGATATTGTGGTGATGCTTTAGATATTTTATATCGTAAATAAGAATTTGTCACTTATATGTAGCAATTTTACTGTGTTTTAATTAAATTTTAAGAAATTGGTTGGGGATTTGGGTTAACAAAGGCATTCTAATTTTTCTATTTTAAAAAAATGAAAACTAAGACTTCTGCTTCTGGGATGATGAAGCAGATGTATTTTTCCCTCTTCTTCCCACTAAGTACAACTAAAACCTTGGACATTGTATGTAAACAAATGTAAGAAGGCATTGAGAAATGGAGAGAGGACTGGCTAGAGACCTCAGGACTTGAAGAACAACATAGTAGTGAGTTGTGGGAAATTGTTTTTGGTTTCATATATCCCGGAGTTGAAGCTGAAAAAGCTGGCAACTCAGAAACACCAATGGGTGCAGACAAAAAAAAAAGACTCTAACAAAACCCTACTTTTTCCAGGCAAAGGACCAAGAAAGAGGTAACCTAGCAAGACAGAAGACTTTTAGACAATAACTGTTCTGTTGCATCCAAACATAGAAAAGTCAGTAGTCTGACTACATCCACATCATCAAAGGCCAAGTGAGGAGCCTGGACTTCCATGCTCTTGAGGCTGTAATGAGGTACCCAACATATCTGTTGGGATGGTGTCTGAGGAGGCCTAGTGAAGAGTCAAAACTTTCACCACTGTCCAGTGGTAATAAGGCTACAGCCACCTCAGTGTCAGTGGTACTGCAAAGGTAGTTGTAACTCTCAAACCTACTCAGTAATAACAAGAAACCACCCCACTTTGAGTGTCAGTGATGAAAAATGTGGACTTCTACCTCCTTCTGGTAGTGACTAGGTAGCACCCCTGCCACCTATCCTTTCAGAGCAGTGTCAGAAAAAGCCAGCTAAGAAAATTTAAATAGATTCAGGGTCTCATAACATAATATTAAAATGTCCAGGTTTTCATCAACAATCTCTTTTCATAGCAAGAACCAGGAAGATCTCAAACTGAGTGAAAAAAAAAGACAATTAATATATGTCAACACTAAGATGACAGAAATGTGAGAATTCTCTCACGGTGATTGTAGAGATACTTTGATAAACATGCTCCAACAAGCAACTACAAACGTGTGAAACAAATGAAAAAAATAGAAATCCTCAGCAAAGAAATAAGATACCATAGAAAGGAAATAGATATAAAGAAGGAACACATGGAAATTTTAGAACTGAAAAATACCATTACTGAACCACCAAGCTGAGTGGACCAGCTCACAGCAGAATAGAGGGAACAGAAGAAAGAATCTGTGAACTGGAGGGTAGCACAATAGACATGACTTAACCTGAACAACTGAGAGAAAATAGAGTGAAAAAAAAAAATAAAGAGACTCACAAAGCCTATGGTTAGGCTTTGTGTCACCACCCAAATCTCATGTTGAACTGTAATCCCCATAATCCCCACATGTCAAGGGAGAGACCAGGTGGAGGCAATTGGATCATGGGGGTGGTTTCCCTCATGCTGTTCTCCTGATAGTGAGTGAGTTCTCATGAGATCTGATGGTTTTATGAGCGTTTGGCCTGTCCTCCTGTGTTCATTCTCTCTCCTGTTACCCTGTGAAGAGGTGCCTTCTGCCATGAGTGTATGTTTCCTGAGGCCTCCCCAGCCATGTAGAACTGAGTCAATTAAACCTCTTTTCTTTATAATTACCCAGTCTTGAGCAGTTCTTTATAGCAGTGTGAGAATGGACTAACACACTCATGGACCAATGAGATTATAAAAAATAGCTAACATTTGTGTCCACAGAGTCCTGGAGGTGAGAAGAAAAAATGAGAGGCTAGAAAACTACTCAAAGAAATAATGGCTGAAAACTACCCAAATATGTCAAGAAGAAACTTAAGAAGCTGAGCAAACCAAAGATACATCATAATAAAGCTTCTGAAAACTAAGGACAAAGAAAAATTTTGAAAGCAGCCAGAGAAAAATGGCATCTTAGCCACAGGGGGAAAAAAATTCAAATGATAGCAGATTTTTATTCAGAAACCATTGATGCCAGAAAAAAATGGCAAGATAATTTTCAGGTACTGAAAGAAAAGAACTGTTAAACTAGAATCCTATATTCAGCAAAAATATCCTTTAGGAATGAAAAAAAAAAAAAAAGACGTTCTTAGACAAAGGCAAACTAGGAAATTTTGTTTCTGGAAGACCCACCCGAAGAGAATGGCTACAGAAAGTTTTCTGGCTGGGTGCCATGGCTTGCGCCTATAATCCTAGCACTTCGGGAGGCCGAGGTGGGAGGATCACTTGAGCCCAGGAGTTCAAGACCATCCTGGGCAACATAGTGAGACCCCATCTCTACAAATAATAATAAATTAGCCAGGTGTAGTGGCATATGCCTGCAGTCCCAGCTACTCGGGAGGCTGAGGTGGGAGGATCACTTGAGCCCAGGAGTTCAAGGTTGCAATGAGCTATGATTGAATCACTGAACTCCACTCTGGGTGATAGAGTGAGACCCTGTCTCTTTATTAAAAAAAAAAAAAAAAGAGAGAGAGAGAGAGAAGAAGGAGGAGGAGGAGGAGGAGGAAAAAAGAAAGAAGAAAGAAGATAAAGTTTTCTAAGCAGAAAAGAAGCCATAAAAGAAATTCTGGAACATCAAGAAGGAAGAAAGAACACAGTAAGCAAAAATATGAGTAAATGTAATAGACTTTTCTTCTCCTCTTACATTTTCTAAATTAAATTTGGTGATTGAAACAAAAGTTATAACACCTCTCAATGCATATAGAAGATATAATCAAGACAATAATAAATAGTGGGGAGGGCAAAGGAACATAAAGGGAGGTAAAGTTTTATACTTCAGTCAGATAGTATTTTTACATGGAACATCTGATTTTTTTTTTCAAGACAGACTTTCACTCTTGTTGCCCAGGCTAAAGTGCAATGGCACAGTCTCAGCTCACTGCAACCTCCACCTCCCATGTTCAAGCGATTCTCCTGTCTCAGCCTCCCAAGTAGCTAGGATTACAGGCATGCGCCACCACACCCGGCTAATTTTGTATTTTTAGTAGAGACAGGGTTTCTCCATGTTTGTCAGGCTGGTCTCCAACTCCCAACCTCAGGTAATCTGCCTGCCTCAGCCTCCCAAAGTGCTGGGATTACAGGCATGAGCCACTGCACCTGACCAGAATATCTGATTTTTAAGAATGAATACTGGGTTGTGATATATTAATGCACCAGAAAACGATATACCACAATGCAAAAGAATAACTACCACTACACACAAAAATGTAGAGAAATGTCATCAATTTAATGTTGAGAGAAAGAAGCCAGAGACAAAAGAGTACATACTGTAGGATTCCATTTATTTGAAATTCTAGAACAAGCAAAACTAATCTATGGTGATAGAATTTAGAATGGTGGTTACTTTTGGTGGTATATTGACTGGGAAGGGGCATGATGGAATTTGCTGCTGGGGATATGGGAATTTTCTGTATCTTGATCTAGGCAGTGGTGCAGTAATCTACATCTATAAAAACTGTCAAGCTGTACACTTAAAATTTGTGCACCTTACTGTGGATGAGTTACACCTTTTAAAAAAGGAATGGATTACTAGCAGTAAACAGGAGATGCCCACATCCTCCACGAATATGTCAGCTCCAAATTTAGGCTGACAGATAGGCTATGTCCATGGCCTACCACCAATAGTATGGCTGTGAGTCATGTGGTTTTCCAACAATGCTTGTTCAGGATAAAAAGGAAACACAATTCTCCTTCTATTATATTTATACCAGGGTTTCCCTTCCAGAAAATTCCGTGTAGATTTGGAGTAAGGGGGAAAAAATGGAGTTCAGCTCCTGGCTGAAATAATTACAAACTGGGTTTTCATCAAACTCAATGCCAGCTGGGGCATCTGAACGTAGCCTGAGCTGCTGGACAATTCTTCACTGTGTAGCATTGCCTGGCATTCCCGGCCCCTGCTCAGAAATGTCTGACTGCTTCCCAATCACCTTTGTAAGTAAAGGTTTATTAAAGTCTACTATACATACAGAAAAGTGCACAAATCATAAGCGTATACCTCCATGATTTTTCATAAAGCAAACACATCTCTGTAACCAGAGCCAGGATCAAGGGACAGAGCAACATTCTTCATCCCCACCTCTCAGAAGACTCCCCGTGTCCTCTGCAGTCATTACCCTCCCCGACTGAAGGTAACCTCCACTCTGATTTTGATAACCGTACGTTATTTTTGCTTGTTTTTGATCTTCATAAACCTGGAATCTCTCAGATATACTCTTTTGTGACTGGCTTCTTTCATTCAACATTATGTTTGTGAAGTTCATCTATGTTGTAATGTGAAGCAGTTGCTTGTTCACTTTTTTTTTGTAGTATTCAATCACATGAAAACACCACAATTTTATGATTCATTCTACCCTAAAGGACTATGATTTCTTTCTTCTTCTTCCTCTTTTTTTGCTATTAGAGAAAAAGGCTGCTATGAACATTCTTTTGCAAGTCTTTTGTGAACACATCTATTCATAGCATCTCTATTGGATATATACCTAGGAATGGAATGGAATTGCTGGACATTGGGTAGGTGTATGTGTTTGGCTTTAACAGAAAATGCCAACTGTTTTCCAAAGAGTTCCAGTTGGAACCACATCCTCCAGACAATTGAAAACCTTGATAACTTTCCAAACTCCTCCTAGAGGGTTGTATTGCCTTCAGCTAGCATTCACTGGTTAAAGAGTGCCACAAGGTCCTATCTCCCTACTTTCTTCTCTCTTCCAAGCCTCCCTCTGTGCTGCCACTGCCCTCAGATAGGCCCCTGCGTGTGACCACCAGTCAGACAGCTGTCAGCAGCTCCAGGTTTTCATCCTTACTGCACCAAGCCTGGAGGAAAATGAGGCATTTCTGGCCACTTTCCCAGTCTCTCCAGACTAAACTGAAGGTTTTGCTCTCACTGCTGTTTATCATGTGACTATCTGTCAACCAACCAGATGGGGGGTGCACCACACTCTGATTGGTCAAAACTTGGTCATATGCTCATCCCAGAAGGGAAGTGGAGTCAATTCCACCTGCAGTTCTGTAGGGAGTGAGGAAGGGAATCTAACAGAGGAAAGTGGTGCTGTTACTGGAAGAGTTTCTGGGTGGGAAGAATATCACATAGCCACTACAAAGGTCATATGCTAAACTGCATGATGTAGGCAGAGTTCTGTAAGAGACTGGAAATATGAGGGATTTCAGAATCAAGATCTAAACAGAAGTTAGGAGGCAAATCTTAGAAGATGACATTTAGAAGAGATAAATATAAAGCTTTATACTTAGGTCTTAAAAATGGCACAAGTACAAGATGAATTTTGCAAATGCTCCAATGAGTTAAATAAATACATGGGTTTTTTTGTTCAAAGAAAACTCAATGTAAATCAAAAGTGCATTGACATGGACACAAAAGCTAAATCCTTTTTAGGTCATATTAACAGAGGTCTGGGATCTAAATGAGGGACATGATGATACCATACTTGGAGTACTTAAGTTTTGTTATGGTTCTCCTCAAATTACAAAAAAAAAGAAACAAAAGAGACTATCTAGGTAGATGAAGGGAGCTTGTGACCAGCCTTGTGAGATGTAATTGAAGAAACTTGAAATGTTTTGCTTAGAATAGTTTGGAGACTGGAGAGGAGAAAGATGATCTCTGGACAGCTGACTCTTGTGTAAGTTCTGTGGGACTGGAAGATGTAAGCTTAGGGGTCCAGCTGTTAATACAAGGATGAAAATCCAATCACTTGTCTAAATAAACATTTCTCAGTCCTGGGTCTTGGCTGACTGACTGCTTTTCAAGAATGCCATAGCTTGGTTCGGTGTACCAGAAGGATACTTATGCCAATTAAGCTTTTTGCCAGAGTGTGTCCCATAGAACTACAGTGAAAATATGTTTGAGATGCACTGAACATCAAGTCCTCCTTCTCAAACTTAGGATACATAATGAGCATGTTAAAGACACTGACAATTCACTCCATCAAAGACTTTGCGTTGCTTTCATGAAGTCAGTGTTTAGCCAAAAGATCTTCCTTTTTCCTCTTGGTAACATCTGATAATATCCCTTAGAATAGCCGTCTGGGACACAGTTTGAGAAACACTGGACAACTTGGTGTTAAGAGTTCTAGCTCAGGGCCGGGCGCAGTGGCTCACGCCTGTAATCCCAGCACTTTGGGAGGCCGAGGCGGGAGGATCACGA